>NC_045438.1:126092109-126092594 GCF_002776525.5 Piliocolobus tephrosceles
AAAAAAAAAAAAAAAAAAGGGAACTCCCAATCTTTTAGAGGTATATAGTGAAATATTTATAGACAATAAAATATGAAAGAATATAATATCTGGGATCTGCCAAAAAATAATCAGAGTGAGAGGTGGGGAAGTGACTAGGGTTTTACAGGAAACAAGATTGTCAGTTGGTAACTGTTTTTAAAAAAGTTATTGGCCGGGCGCGGTGGCTCAAGCCTGTAATCCCAGCACTTTGGGAGGCCGAGACGGGCGGATCACGAGGTCAGGAGATCGAGACCATCCTGGCTAACACAGTGAAACCCCGTCTCTACTAAAAAATGCAAAAAACTAGCCGGGCGAGATGGCGGGCGCCTGTAGTCCCAGCTACTCGTGAGGCTGAGGCAGGAGAATGGCGCAAACCCGGGAGGCGGAGCTTGCAGTGAGCTGAGATCCGGCCACTGAACTCCAGCCTGGGTGACAGAGCGAGACTCCGTCTCAAAAAAAAAAAA
>NC_045438.1:126092694-126118238 GCF_002776525.5 Piliocolobus tephrosceles
ATTATTTGGCTGGGCGCGGTGGCTCAAGCCTGTAATCCCAGCACTTTGGGAGGCCGAGACGGGCGGATCACGAGGTCAGGAGATTGAGACCATCCTGGCCAATACGGTGAAACCCCGTCTCTACTAAAAACTACAAAAAACTAGCCGGGCGACGAGGCGGGTGCCTGTAGTCCCAGCTACTTGGGAGGCTGAGGCAGGAGAATGGCCTAAACCCAGGAGGCAGGGCTTGCAGTGAGCTGAGATCCGGCCACTGCACTCCAGCCTGGGCGGCAGAGCCAGACTCCGTCTCAAAAAAAAAAATTAAAAAGTTATTATTTTTATTGATATATAATAATTGTACATATTTATGAGGTACATGTGATATTTTGATACATGCATACAATATGTAATGGTCAAATTAGAATAATTGGGATATCTATTACTTCAAACATTTATCACTTCTTTGTGTTGGGAACATTTCAAATTCTTCTAGCTATTTTAAAATATACAATACATCATTGTTAACTCAAATTAGGATACTGTGCTATCTGACACGAGAACTTATTCCCTCTATCTAACTTGTACCTTTGTGCCCTTTAACCAATCTCACTTCTTCTCCCGCCACTTCCCAACCTCTGGTAACTATCATTCTACACTCCATCTCCATATGATTAACTTTTTCAGTTCCCACATACAAGTGAGAACATGTGATATTTTTCTTTCTGTTCCTGGCTTATTTACTTAACAGCAGTTGGCAGTTGTTGAAGCTGGGTGATAGGTATATCGGTCCTTGGAACACTCTTCTAATACTCTCTCCATGTTATATATGTTGGAAATTTTCACAAAGTTAAAGGGGGGATCTAAATCTAACAAATAGAACCATAAAGTATCTAAACTGTTGTTAAATAAACAGTAAAGTCCATAACACATTAGAATTCTTTCATTTTTCAAGATGTCTACAAGAGAGTAGTACCTTGATTCACAAGCCCTTTGAGATATCATTGAAAGTAGGATGCAGAACTCAGAGCTGCTTGCCTTTTGCTATATTTTCCTTGTAATGCATTCCCCACTCTCCTTCCATCAAAACAGGCACTTACCTCTGACAAGCTGGGATCTATTTCAAAGATGCATGCTGAATCCAGTGCCCTCAAATGGCAGAGAGAGGATGCAAATACAGCCGGGCAATGCCAGCCATTTCGCAGCCTTCCTACTGTGTTTGAGCTTAGAAACAGGTTTATCTCCATTTCTTGACCACATGCCACACAGCCTGCAGCTGTGCAGGGGGCTGTAAAGAACTGTCAAGCCGATGCTTCACAATGACCACATGACTTACTGACCCCTTTCCACTCCTCCTCACATCAGTCTTTGAAACTGCCCCTAACACACTGGGTCAACTGGGTGACCTGTCAAGCTCTGTTTTTAACTGTTTCCTTTTCTTAAAAGTTCGAACTAACCAACTTCAAGTATTTAGAAACTTCCCAAGTCTACTAGATTGTAGCAAAACCTGTCCATTTGGTGGACAGAAATGAAGTTCTTGAAAGGGTTTAATAACATTCAATTCCACTTGGGATACAGCCAACACTTACAACACCCATAGATTCACTATGCCTAATACAGAAATGTTATCTCACTCCAGCTGCAACCTCCAAGTCCAATAAACCTTCTTTAGCTACAAACGTTCTTAATTTGAGTGAGACAGGTTCAACCTGAAAAACTTAAAAGGTCAGATTGTTTTTTTCTAGAAAAATAAATCTTCTCTAAATCTTCTTTGCTTGAGTCAACATTTCATAAAATAAAGCAAATATTGCAATTCTCCAGGACTTGGACAAGACAACTAGCTATATTTCATCCACCAGCTTTCAGACCCACAGTTTTGTGAAATAAACCTGCTTTTCTGGAAAAAAAAAACAAAAACAAAAAAAAAAAACAGAAGGCCAGGCAGTGGCTCACGCCTGTAATACCAGCACTATGGGAGGCCAAGGCGGGCGCAACACCTGAGGTCGGGAGTTCGAGACCAGCCTGACCAACATGGAGAAACCCCGTCTCTACTAAAAATACAAAACTACCTGGGCCCGGTGGCGCATGCCTGTAATCCCAGCTACTCAGGAGGCTGAGGCAGGAGAATTGCTTGAACCCGGGAGGCGGATTGCGGTGAGCCGAGATCGCGCCACTGCACTCAGGCCTGGGCAACAAGAGCATAACTCCGTCTCAAAAAAAAAAAAAAAAAAGGGCCGGGCGCGGTGGCTAAAGCCTGTAATCCCAGCATTTTGGGAGGCCGAGACGTGTGGATCACGAGGTCAGGAGATCGAGACCATCCTGACTAACACGGTGAAACCTCGTCTCTACTAAAAATACAAAAACTAGCCGGGCGAGGTGGTGGGCACCTGTAGTCACAGCTACTCGGGAGGCTGAGGCAGGAGAATGGTGTAAACCCAGGAGGCGGAGCTTGCAGTGAGCTGAGATCCGGCCACTGCACTCCAGCCTGGGCGACTGAGTGAGACTCCGCCTCAAAAAAAAAAAAAGAAAAAGAAAAAGAAAAAAACAGAAGCCTCACCTAGTCTGCCCATAAAACAAGACTAGTGAAAACGATGACTATGCACAAGGGTAAGCACCATTGTTTTTCGACACCCCCTTTTCCATCGGGTGCACACAGGCACACGGACACAAGCCTCTCCCCTGCCCCCGCGCCCCGCCTGCGCGCGGAATCTGCTACACCGTATGAACTGTGCTCTCAGCGGAGAAATACTCTGCTCGGCCCAGAAATTTATGTGTGTTTTGTTTGTTTTAAGTGGGAAGGAAAGGAAGAGAGTGGGGCGTGAAAATGGGAGATCAGTTTTAATTCAGATTTAATTCAAAGGCTCTCGTTTCCTCCCATCTTTCTCTGCATCAAAATGCAGGTAGATCGGTGAAACTTCAAGCTTCTTGGGCCGTTAAATACCCCAATTTAAACGATGGAGGCTGGGAACTGGGGATATAAGGAGGAAACCCAGGGTTGGAAAGGCGGGCAGGGTTAAGGAGGTTCGGGAGCTCCGCAGGGCTGAGGAAACGTGCGAGGCTGTCGCGCCCGGGCAGCGGCTGCGTCTCGGGTTCTTGCCCTGCCCGCTGCCTCGGGTTTTTGCCAGTGACTGCGCCGTCTTGGCTACCCACACCTCGGGTTGGTCCCGACTTTAGGCTAGGCCATTCACTTCCGGTGACAAATCCCTCCCACCACCCCTAGAAATAATGTACCGCTTCTCCCACCGCTTTCCTAAGACCGACCGCCCCAGAGAGCCACAGAGCCCGGGGCTAGGGTCTCACCCCAGCGCGGCCGGCGACGCCCAGCTGCGGAGGGAGTGGCCGGGACGGAGCTCGGGGAGGGCAGGGAAGAAGAAGGGGGTGTGGATCTCACCTTCCCCCGCCCCCACCCCTTCGACTGCAGCAATTGGCCAAAAATATAGTAATCCTTTTTTAGACTTCCCCAGGGCCCCTCGAACCCGGTTGCAGTGAGGAACTCAGTCTCTCCCATCGCAGTGCCCCTCGCCTTCTCCCGCCCCTGTAACTGCCTGCGGGGGTTCAGGAGCCCCCAGGCCGCGCCGAACTGCAGTGGATAGGGGGGAGGGGGGCGGGAAGGATGAGGGCTACGGGGCGGCAGAAATAGGTTGGGGGAAGGGGTGGTGGAAGGGAAAAGAAAAAACCAGAGGCATGCAAGCGGCTCCCTAGCCAGCTGTTCCAGCTGCTGCTTCCTCCGGCGCGGTCCGGGCGGTGCAATATTCCTCCCCCCCATCTTTCTCACCACTACCTGTCCCCCCAACCCATCACACGCACTCATCCCTCCCATCCACACCCCTAGTAGCGGATCTCCGGCCTGTAAGGGGGTAGTAGGGAGGAGCTGGGGGGAGGGGGAGGCCTGCGAGTTTCTAACCTTGTTCTTATAAACAAACCCACATGTGCAGCTGCCGCTGCTGCAACTCACCCCACAATCCCGGATATAAGTCCTGCCCCTTTAAGAGAAAAAAAAGATTCCCCCGCCTGCCTCCCACCCCACCCATCCACAAGAACCTTTGTCTTCCCACCCCCATAGTCAGTAGGCCCCGCCCCGTCTCTCCGCCTCCTCCGACGCAGAGGAACCAATAGGCGAAGAAAATAAGGCCGGGGGTCTGACATCATCGTGTTAGGCCAATCACCGGAGGCGTTGGTGGGAGGCCTCACAGAGACCACACCCGGAGGAAGGAAGACGAGAGAGAGGAAGCTTGAAGTCAACATGGAGTCCGTCAGTTGCTCTGCTGCTGCTGTCAGGACTGGGGACATGGAGTCCCAGCGGGACCTGAGCCTGGTGCCTGAGCGGCTTCAGAGACGCGAACAAGAGCGGCAGCTGGAAGTGGAAAGGCGGAAACAAAAGCGGCAGAACCAGGAGGCAGAGAAGGAGAACAGCCACTTTTTCGCCGCCACCTTTGCTCGGGAGCGAGCAGCCGTGGAAGAGCTACTGGAGCGCGCGGAGTCGGTCGAGCGGCTGGAGGAGGCGGCCTCTCGGCTCCAGGGGCTACAGAAACTTCTCAACGACTCGGTTTTTTTCCTAGCCGCTTACGACCTGCGGCAGGGACAACAGGCGGTGGCGCGGCTGCAGGCGGCCCTGGACGAGCGGCGCCGGGAGCTGCAGCCCAAGAAGCGTTTCGCTTTCAAGACCCGGAGAAAGGATGCTGCTTCGTCTACCAAAGTAGACGCGGCTCCTGGCATCCCCCCGGCAGTTGAAAGCATACGGGACTCCCCGCTGCCCAAGAAGGCGGAAGGAGACCTTGGCTCCAGCTGGGTCTGCGGGTTCTCCAACCTGGAGTCCCAAGTCTTGGAGAAGAGAGCCAGCGAGTTGCACCAGCGCGACGTCCTTTTGACCGAACTGAGCAACTGCACAGTCAAACTCTATGGAAATCCCAACACCCTGCGGCTAACCAGGACCCACAGCTGCAAGCTGCTCTGCGGTCCGGTGTCCACCTCTGTTTTCCTGGAGGACTGCAGTGACTGCGTGCTGGCAGTGGCCTGCCAACAGCTCCGCATACACAGTACGAAAGACACTCGCATCTTTCTGCAGGTGACCAGCAGGGCCATCGTGGAGGACTGCAGTGGGATCCAGTTCGCCCCTTACACCTGGAGCTACCCGGAGATCGACAAGGACTTCGAGAGCTCTGGTTTAGATAGGAGCAAAAATAACTGGAACGATGTTGACGATTTTAACTGGCTGGCCCGGGATATGGCCTCCCCAAACTGGAGTATTCTTCCTGAGGAGGAGCGAAATATCCAGTGGGACTAAGCAGTTGTCACTCTGTTCTTCACTCCTACCAAATACTTTACACGTTGGACTTTCCCCCTTATTGGGTCTCGAAGTTTACTTGTTGTCACACTGTGTATGTTTTCAGCATTTTAAGGCTTGAGATTGTAATGGACTCCTACTTGTAATTTCCATTAAATTCGTAACAGGCGTGAGCCACCACGCCAGGGCTTTATTTATTTATTTATTTTTATTACAATAGTTGAGGCAATAAGGGGGAAGGAGGGTGATTATGTTGCTTTGTAATGGTATGTGATATTTGAAACATCGCGGTGCATAATAAAGTAGGTCTTCGGTAAATATATGGGTTTGTTTTTTTGTGTGTGTGTGTGTGTGATTTTTTTTTAGAGATGGGCTCGCCTTATGTTGCCCAGGCTGGTCTTGAACTCCTGACCTCAAGCGATTCTCCTGCCTCGGACTCCCAAAGCACTTGGATTATAGACGGGAACCAACAGTGTCCAGGCATAAATACATGTTTAATAAATTCCAGGGCTGAGCCCAGGGACTCAGGCCGGCAATCCCAGCACTTTGGGAGGCTGAGGTGGGTGGATCACTTGAGGTCAAGAGTTGGAGACCAGATGCCAAGTGAAACCCCGTCTCTACTAAAAACACAAAAATTAGCTGGGCTTGATAGTTCACACCTGTAGTCCCAGCTACTCAGGATAATTGCTTGAACCTGGGAGGCAGAGGTTGCAGGGAGCCAAGATCATGCCACTGCACTCCAGCCTGGGTGACAGAGCCAGATTCTGTCTCAAAACAACAAAATAGGTAATTCCTTTGTCCCTAGCAGAGCCAGATTCTGTCTCAAAACAACAACAACAAGATAGGTAATTCCTTTGTCCCTAGCCATTCAGTTCCTTTGGAGAGTCATCATGCTTTACCTTTTTTTTTTTTTTTTTTGAGACACAGTTTTGTTGCCTAGGCTGGAGTGCAATGGTGTGATCTCAGCTCACTGCAACCTCAGCCTCCCTGGTTCAAGTGATTCTCCTGCCTCAACCTCCCGAGTAGCTGGGACTACACAGGTGCACCCCATCACCCCCAGCTAATTTGTGTGTTTTTTGTAGAGAGGGCTTTGCCATGTTGCCCAGGCTGGTCTCAAAGTCCTGAGCTCAAGCAATCTGTCCCCCCTGGTCTTCCAAGTGCTGGGTGGCGGTGCGTGTTTATAATCCCAGCTACTCGGGATGCTGAGGCATGAGAATCCTTTGAACTTGGCGAGAGGAGGTAGCAGTGAGCCATTATTGTGCCACTGCATTTCCAGAGCAAGACCCTGTATCAAAAAAAAAAAAAAAAAAAAAAAGGAGGTGGTGTCAGGCGTGGTGGCTCATTCCTGTAATCCCAGCACTTTGGGAGGCCGAGGCAGGCAGCTCACCTGAGGTCAGGAGTTCGAGACCAGCCTGGCCAACAGGTTGAAACCTCGTCACTACTAAAAATACAAAAATTAGCCGGGCATGGTGGCACATGCTTGTAATCTCAGCTACTGGGGAGACTGAGGCAGGAGAATCTCGAGCCCGGGAGGCGGAGGTTACAAGGTTACAGTGTGCTGAGATCATGCCACTGCACTCCAGCCTGGGTGACAAGAGCAAAACTCCATCTCAGAAAAAAAAAGAAAAAAAGGAAATTTTTGGGTCTTTGCCAGTTTGATGGTTAAAAAATGTTACTTTCCTCTACTAGTAATAGTAATCATCTCCTAACTCATCTCCACATCTCCAATTTCTAAACTATTCTGCATACAGCTACTAAATTAGTTTTCTTAAAGTATGTCACTCCTGATCTAAAACCTTCTGAGATTCTTATTATCTGATAGGCTTCCTGGCCTGGAAGACAAGCCCCTCCACCATCTGTTTCAGCCTACTGTTCTTACATGATGTTTTACTGTTTCATCACACACACTTCATGCAGCTAGTCTGAACTAATAATACCCATTAATCAAACACACTGTATCAATCAGGGTTCTGGCAGGAAACAGATGGCATGCTCAAAATGGATACTTTGAGAAGAGCTTAATACAGGAGCTATTTACAAAGCTGTGGGCAGAGTATAGGAAAAGCAATTAGAGATGGTACACTATCTGTTACCATCCTTAAGGCTGAAGAGACAAAAATGTTACCAGAATGCAGAGAGAGAGTTATCCAGCTACCCGACAGGAGTTTCAGTCTTCAGTGGAGGGATTCTGCCAATCCATGGTGACCTGGCAGGGAGAGAGCCATGGGAATTAAACAATGTCATTCTCTTTTACTGGTGCCTCCTGTTGGTGGAGCCCATCTGGAAATTTCAGGGCAAAGAAATCTGCTGCTGCAGTCCATGTGAGTCAGCTCCCAGGATGTAGAACAGGGTGGAGAAAAATGAAGAATAGATCTGGAGGAGGAAATAGAAGATACTAAGTGCAGGCCAGCTCTGTGGCTGACGCCTGTAATCCCAGCACTTCGGGATGGCCTTGGGATTTGCATTGGGAGGCCAAGGCGGGTGGATCACCTGAAGTCAGGAGTTTGAGACCAGCCTGGCCAACTTGGTGGAATCCCATTTCTACTAAAAATACAAAAATTAGCTGGGCATGGTGTCAGGCGCCTGTAATCCCAGCTACGTGGGAGGCTGAGACAAGAGAATTGCTTGAATGCGGGAGGCGGAGGGTGCAGAGAGTCGGGATCATACCACTGTACTCCAGCCTGAGTGCCAGAGCAAAACTCCATCTCAAAAAAAAAAAAAAAAATTTCAGTGCAAATAGTTTTTGCCGTATTTCCTGGCCTTTTCTCAAGCAGTGCCCACACAGATTGGGTCCGCATGCACTTGCCAAAATTTCATACAAGACAAATGTCACTTCCTCTGAGAATCTGTGATTTTCCTTATTCTCTTTGAAAATGAGGCATGGGCCAGGCTTGGTAGTTCATGCCTGTAATCTCAGCATTTTGGGAGGCCTTGGCGGGAAGATCACTTGAGCCTAGGAGTTCAAGACCAGCCTGGGTTCAAGACAGAGCAAGACTCTGTCTCTACAAAAAATACAAAAATTAGCTAGGCATGGTGGCACACGCCTTTGGTCCCAGCTACTCAGGAGGCTGAAGCGGGATGATTGCTTGAACCTAGAGGTCACGGCTACAGTGAACTGTGATTGTGCCACTGCACTCCACCTTGGGCGACGGAGTGAGAACTTGTCTCAAAAAAAAATGAGGAGTCTGGGTGCGGTGGCTCACGCCTGTAATCTCAACACTTTGGGAGGCTGGGGTGGGCAGATCACTTGAGGTCAGAAGTTCGAGACCAGCCTGGCCAACATGATGAAACCTAGTCTCTACTAAAAATAGAAAAATTAGCTGGGTGTGGTGGTGTGCACCTGTTATCCCAGCTACTCGGGAGGCTGAGGCCCGAGAATCACTTGAACCCAAGAGGCAGAGAATGCAGTAATCCTAAATCGCGCCACTGCACTCCAGCCTAAGTGACAAAGCAAGATTCTATCTCAAAAAAAAAAAAAAAAAAAAAAAAACCAGAAAAAGTTTAAAAAGAGACCAAGGAATGACCACTATGGGGACCAGGGGAAACTTCTGGTCAATCAAAAAGTACTAAAGACTTACATAAAAGTTAGCTGTAATATTTGAGGAGGGGAAATGAAGGAGGGAGGAGTAACCACCTTTTCCCCGGCTTTGGTTATTGAAATTCTCCGGGGAGGGCCATTCACGCACATCGCATCAGATATGGTAATTTCCAAGAAAGATGGTTAGAAAGTTGGATGACTCAATGTCCTTGAGCAGAGGAATGCTTATGGACATTAACAAGAACATTCCATAGAAGTTGCAGTTTAATAAACCTTGGCAAATCCAGCTCATGCACAAATTTCCCCCAAGGAGCGTTGACAGTTTAGCTTTTTTGTTGTTGCTTATTACGACAGGGTCTCACTCTGTTGTCTAGGCTGGAGTGCAGTGGTGCAATCATGGCTCACTGCAGCCTTAACCTCCCAGGCTCAAGCAATTATTCTACCTTACCCTCCTGAGTAGCCACCACACTCGGCTAGTTTTTTTACTTTTTTTTGGAGAGTTGGGGTGTCACTATGTTGCCTAGGCTGGTCTTGAACTCTTAGGCTCAAGGATCCTCCCACCTTGGCCTCCCAAAGTGTTGAGGTTACAAGTAAGAATAAGCCAATTTTACTTTTTGACTGGGTACATGTTTAGTTTATGTTTGTTATTTATTTGTATTTTATTTTATTTTAATTTCTCTCTCTCTCTTTTTTTTTTTTTTTTTTTTTGAGACAGAATCTCTCTCTGTTGCCCAGGCTGGAGAACGGTGGTGTGATCTCGGCTCACTGCAACCTCTGCCTCCTGGTTTCAAGCAATTCTCCTGCCTCAGCCTCTGGAGTAACTGGGACTACAGGTGCACGCTACCATGCCCAGCTATTATTTATTTATTTATTTATTTATTTATTTATTTATATAGAGACAGAGTCTCGCTCTGTCACCCAGACAGAAGTGCAGTGGTGCGATCTTGGCTCACTGCAAGCTCTGCCTCCCAGGTTCATGCCATTCTCCTGCCTCAGCCTCCTGAGTAGCTGGGAGGGACTACAGGCACCTGCCAACACACCCGGCTAATTTTTTCTGTTTTTAGTAGAGACAGGGTTTCACCGTGTTAGCCAGGATGGTCTTGATCTCCTGACTTTGTGATCTGCCCACCTTGGCCTCCCAAAGTGCTGGGATTACAGGCATAAGCCACTGTGCCCAGCCCACGCCCAGATAATTTTTGTGTTTTCAGTAGAGACGGGGTTTCACCATGTTGTCCAGGCTGGTCTCCAACTCCTGACCACAGGTGATCCACCTACCTCTGCCTCCCAAAGTGCTGGGATTATACAGGCATGAGCCACAGTGCCTGGCTGATTTTAGTTTCTCTTAATCTTCAATTTTGGTATGGTTATGGCATGAAGTGTGTTTCCTGACATTGAAACCCAGACTATAACATTGCGTCTCTGGAAACTATGGGCTAGACTTGACTTGGGTTCAACTGTGACTGATGTTAAAGAACCAACTGACTTCTTCAGTCCAGTAACAGCTGTAAGACTGGGATATTGGGGCCAGGCGTGGTGGCTCACACCTGTAATCTCAGCACCTTGGGGGGCTGAAGTGGGAGGATCACCTGAGGTCAGGAGTTCCAGACCAGCCTGGCCAACATGGTGAAACCCAGTCTCTACTAAAAATAGAAAAATTAGCTGGGTGTGGTGCATGCCTGTAATCCTGGCTACTCAGGAAGCTGTGGCAGCAGAATCATGTGAACCTGGGAGGCAGATGTTGTAGTGAGCTGAGATCGCGCCACTGTACTCCAGTATGGGGGACAGAGCAAGACTCTGTCTCAAGGGAAAAAAAAAAAGACAAAAAAAGACTAGGATACGTCCCCAGGGGCCTTAATAAAAAGTACTGGATGGGCAGTAGCTCACCCCTGTAATGCCAGCACTTTGGGAGACTGAGGTGGGAGGATCACTCGAGCCCAGGAGTTAGAGACCAGTCTGTGCAACATGAGACCCTGTCTCCAACACAAAATTTAAAAATTAGCCAGGCATAGTGGCACATATCTGTGGTCCCAGCTACTCAGGGGCTGAAGTAGGAGGTTTTTTTTTTTTTTTTTTTTTTGAGGCAGAGTCTCGCTGTGTCACCCAGGCTGGAGTGCAGTGGCCGGATCTCAGCTCACTGCAAGCTCCGCCTCCCGGGTTTACGCCATTCTCCTGCCTCAGCCTCCCGAGTAGCTGGGACTACAGGCGCCCGCCACCTTGCCCAGCTAGGTTTTTGGTATATTTTTTAGTACAGACGGGGTTTCACTGTGTTAGCCAGGATGGTTTCGATCTCCTGACCTTGTGATCCGCCCGTCTCGGCCTCCCGAAGTGCTGGGATTACAGGCTTGAGCCACCGTGCCCGGCCATAGGAGGATTTTTTAATTTTTTAATTTTTAATTTTTGTGGATAAATAGTAGGTGTATAAATTTATGGATTACATGAGATATTTTGATACAATGAGTAATAGTAATGCAATGAGTAATAGTCACATCAGAGTAAATGGGGTGTCCATCCCCTCAAACATTTATCCTTTGTTACAAACAATCCAGTGATACTCTTTTAGTTATTTTAAAATGTACAATTAAATTATTTTTGAGTATAGTCACCCAGCTGTGCTAGCAAATACTAGGTCTGATTGATTTTATTTTTATTTTTTCAAGCAGGGTCTCGCTCTGTCACCCAGGCTGCTGTGCAGTGGTGTGATCCTGGCTCACTGGAGGTTTGATCTCCCAGGTGTAAATGATCCTTTCACCTCAGCCTCCCCAGTAGCTGGGACTATAGGCCTGCACCACCATGCCTGGCTAATTTTTAAATTTTTTAGAGACAATGTCTCCCTATGTTGCCCAGGCTAGTCTTGAACTCCTGGGCTCAAGTGATCCTTCCACTCCAGCCTCCAAAAGTGCTGGGGTTACAGAAGTTAGCCATTGTGCTCAGCCCTGATTCATTTTTTCTAAATAAATAAATTATATATATATATATATGTATATATATATATATTTTTTTTTTGAGACAGAGTTTCACTCTTATTACCCAGGCTGGAGTGCATTGGCACCATCTCAGCTCACTGCAACCTCCACCTCCTGGGTTCAAGTGATTCTCCTGCCTCAGCCTCCCAAGTAGCTGGGATTACAGGCATGTGCCACCACCCCCAGCTAATTTTGTATAGATGGGGTTTCACTATGTTGGTCAGGCTGGTCTCAAACTCCTGACATCAGGTGATCCACCCACCTCGGCCTCCCAAAGTGCTGGGATTACAGGCATTAGGACTGCACCCAGTTACCATTTGTTCATTTTTGTTGTGGTTGCCTGTGCTTGTGGGGTTGCCTGTGCTCAAGATATCTTTGCTGAAGTGAAAGGATTGCTTGAACCTAGGAGTTGAAGGCTGCAGTGAGCCCTGATCATGTCACTGCACTCCAGCTTGGGCAACAGAGTGAGACTCTGTCCTAAAAAATAGATAAATGAAAATGAAAATAAATTTTTAAAAAGTGCTGCTTTTGTGATTTCTCAATCAGAAAGTTTCTTCTAATAGCACTTTTTTTTTTTTTTTTTTAGATAGGATCTTCCTCTGTTGCCTAGGCTTGTGTGCAGTGGCAGGATCAGGGCTCACTGCAGCCTCAACTTCCCAGGCTCAAGTTATCCTCCCACCTCAGCCTCTGGAGCAGCTGGGACTACAGGTGTGAGCCACCTCACCCGGCTAAGTTTTTGTATTTTTTCTTGTAACAGGGTTTTACCATGTTGCCCAGGTTGGTATAAAACTCCTGGGCTCAAGGGATCCGCCCACCTCGGCCTCCCAAAGTGCTGGGATTACAGGTGTGAGCCACTGTGCCCGGCGCACTTTCTATGTTTTAAGGAATAGTAGTGTAATAGAGGGTGCTGCTTGACCATCCACATGGCTTGAACTTTCCGCTGTGCCCAGCAGGATAGTATTAAGTGTCTGACAGTTGTGATTCCTCTTGTGGAAAGCCTTGCTGCTGTCCTTGTGTAATAGGTGGGGACTTATCCTGGGAACAGGTCTCAGATGAATGACTCTCCAGAGTTAGTGAATAAATAGCTCAGCTCCCTCACCGGAGACAGGATAATTCTGAGATGTGTTTCCCCCCAGGGCTTTCCTTCTCCACAGTGGAAGCTGGTGTAATAGCACAGTCTTGTGGGCTGCCTTCCTGTACCGCTTTGCCACCTCTCCATGGGTGTTATCTGAATCTCTCCAATTAACTACTTTTTTTTTTTTTTTTTTTTGAGATGGAGTCTCGCTCTGTCGCCCAGGCTAGAGTGCAGTGGCGCGATCTCGGCTCACTCAAGCTCTGCCTCCCGGGTTCACACCATTCTCCTGCCTCAGCCTCCCGGGTAGCTGGGACTACAGACGCCTGCCACCACGCCTGGCTCATTTTTTGTATTTTCAGTAGAGACGGGGTTTCATCATGTTAGCCAGGATGGTCTCCATCTCCTGACCTCATGATCCGCCCGCCTCGGCCTCCCAAAGTGCTGGGATTACAGGTGTGAGCAACCGCACCCAGCCAATTAACTACTTTCACTCCCAGTTTAGGGTAGCGTTTTTAGTGTTTCTTGACCTTTTTTTTTTTTTTTTTTTTCATTATCACTCCCATAAAGACCCTTTTTAGACATTTTATTTTATATTTATTTATTTATTTATTTATTTTTGAGACAGGATCTCACTCTGTCACTTAGGCCAGAGTTCAGAGGCACGTTCACGGCTCACTGCAATCTCTGCTTCCCAGGTTCAAGGGATCTTCCTACCTCAGCCTCCCAAGTAGCTGGGACTACAGGCATGTGCTACCATATCCCCAGCTATTTTTTTTTTGTATTTTTGATAGAGATGGGATTTCACCATATTGTCCAGGCTGGTCTTGAACTCCTGTCCTGAAGTGATCCCCCCCGCTGTGGCCTCCCAAAGTGCTGAGATTACAGGTGTGAGTCATTGTTCTTGGCCAGATCTTTTTGTTTTGAAAAGATAGGGGCCACACAGATTTCACATTGGGACTTCTTTTTCCTAGTTATGCCCCTGGGGAGAGGAATAGGAAATGAAGAAAATTATGGAACATTGAAAGTAGATGGTAGCAGAGGCTCGGCATGGTGGCTCATGCCTGTAATCCCAGCACTTTGGGAGGCTGAGGTGGGCGATCACCTGAGGTCAGGAGTTTGAGACCAGCCTGGCCAACATAGTAAAACCCCATCTCTACTAAAAATACAAAAAATTAGTCAGGCATGGTGTGCACACCTGTAGTCCCAGATACTAGAGAGGCTGAGGCACAAGAATTGCTTGAACCTGGGAGGCAGAGGCTGCGGTGAGCCAAGATTGTATTACTTCACTCCAGCCTGGGCAACAGGCTGGAGACAGAGTGTTTATTTTTTGAGACAGAGTGAGGCTCTGTCTCAAAAAATAAAAATAAAATAAAGTAGATAAGGGCCAGGAGTGGTGGCTCATGCCTGTAATTCCAGCACTTTGGGAGGCCGAGGTGGGTGGATCACCTGAGGTTAGGAGTTTGAGAACAGCCTGACCAACATGGAGAAACCCCGTCTCTACAAAAAATACAAAAATTAGCCAGGTGCGGTGGCAGGCGCCTGTAGTCTCTGAGTCCCAGTTACTTGGGAGGCTGAAGCAGGAGAATCACTTGAACCTGGGAGGCAGAGGTTGCAGTGAGCCAAGATCACACTACTGCACTCTAGCTTGGGTGACAAGAGCGAAACTCTGTCTCAAAAAAAAAAAAAAAAAAGTAGTTGGCAGTAAAGAGTACTGGATTCCTTAAACAGCTATCTCACTGAAAACAACTATAAATGCTAGATAAAATATATCAAAATATTTGTAAAAAGACATGATGGAGCTGCAAAGAGAGTAAAGAATATGTGGATATGGGCAGAGAATTACCCAAGTGCCAAGGCAAGAGACTGAAGGCACGAACTGTTTCAGTATAATAAAAAAAAATAGTTAAAATAAAAATAGTCATAATACAAGTTAGACATAGAGAATGATCATGGACATTATCAATCATTAGTATAAACATTATTAATCATTAGCTTTTAATGTTACTCTTTGTTGTATTACTAATATAACCAAAAAATAACCGGCGGGTATAGGGTCAGGTGCTGAAGGGACATTGTAAGAAGTAACCAAGAAGGCAAAAGGTGAGTCCTCTGTTAGGCCCATATAAGGTCCACTTGAGGGCTCCTTGGTCAAGCGGTAACACCATTGCCTAGGTAGGCACCCTTTACTTAGCAGACCGTGAAAGGGAGTCTGCTCCACCAGCTTCTTGTGGGAGGCTGGATATTATCCAGGCCTGCCCACAGTCATCCAGAGGCTTAAACCCCTCCCTGTGACACTGTGCTTCAGTGGTCACGCTGCTTGTCCACTTTCATGTTCCTCCCATACTCCTGGTTCCTCTTTAAAGTTCTTTGAAGATAGCGGTAGAAAAAATAGTGAAAGTCTTAAAGTCTTTGATCTTTCTGATAATTGCCTAGAAGAAAACACTGAGGTATGCTGCCTTCCCCCTCTGCTTCAGCTACCTGTAAGGGAAGGGCCCCCTGTCCTATAATCACGTGATTTGCTTGACATCAATCACTTGGACGACTCACCCTCCTTACCCTGCCCCCTTTTCTTGTATACAATAAATAACAGCGCACCCAGTCATTCGAGGCCACTACCGGTCTCCATGTCTTGGTGGTAGTGGTCCCCCGGGCCCAGCTGTTTTCTTTTTTTTTTATTTTTTTTTTTTTTTTTGAGACGGAGTCTCGCTCTGTCACCCAGGCTGGAGTGCTGTGGCCGGATCTCAGCTCACTGCAAGCTCCGCCTCCCGGGTTCACGCCATTCTCCTGGCTCAGCCTCCCGGGTAGCTGGGACTACAGGCGCCGCCACCTCGCCCGGCTAGTTTTTTATAGTTTTTAGTAGAGACGGGGTTTCACCGTGTTAGCCAGGATGGTCTCGATCTCCTGACCTCGTGATCCGCCCGTCTCGGCTTCCCAAAGTGCTGGGATTACAGGCTTGAGCCACCGCGCCCGGCCCAGCTGTTTTCTCTTCATCTCTTTGTCTTGTGTCTTTATTTCTTACAATCTGTCATCTCTGCACACGGGGAAAACACCTGCTAAGCCCCGTAGGGCTGGATCCTACATGTGGAGATCAAAAAAAAATTTTTTTTTTTTTTTTTGAGACAGAGTCTCGCTCTGTTACCCAGGCTGGAGTGTAGTGGCAGGATCTCAGCTCACTGCAACCTCTACCTCTCGGGTTCAAGCGATTCTGCTGTCTCAGCTTCCGGAGTAACTGGGACTACAGGCATGCGCCATCACGCTTGGCTAATTTTGTATTTTTAGTAGGGACAGGGTTTCACCATGTTGGTCAAGCTGGTCTCAAACTCCTGACCTCAGGTGATCCACCTGCCTTGACCCCCCCAAGTGCTGGGATTACAGGCGTGAGTCACCACACCTGGTGGAGATCAAAATTAATCGAGATGTGAGCTAATTCTTTTTTTTTTTTTTGTGAGGCGGAGTTTTGCTCTTGTTGCCTAGGCTGGAGTGCAGTGGCGTGATCTTGGCTCTCCGCAACCTCTGCCTCCCTGCAACTTCTGCCTCCCAGGTTCAAGCGATTCTCCTGCCTCAGCCTTCCGAGTAGCTGGGATTACAGGCATGCACCACTGGGCCCAACTAATTTTGTATTTTTAGTAGAGATGGGGTTTCTCCATGTTAGTCAGCCTGGTCTTGAACTCCTGACCTCAGGTGATCCACCCGCCTCAGCCTCCTAAAGCGCTGGGATTACAGGCGTGAGCCACTGCGCCCGGCTGATGTGAGCTAATTCTAAAACTGACTTTGTTGTGGGGCTGGGAGAGCTCTTGAACTCTTGTAACCTTGAGTTTCATTTTAATGACACTGGAGAGAGGAGATAAGAAGGCAGACAGAAACCAAAAACTGAGACTTCCAAAGGGCAGAGTCTACTGAGCCCATCTTCAGTGTAAGAGTATGCTGTGGTCTGAATGTCTGTGCTCCTTGCTGTGATGTTATGATATTTGTTGGTTTTCATCCACATTCCTGGGTCATAATTCCCACAGCCCTTGTTCTGGTGTTTCGTTATCATGTTGGGTGTGTGGGGCCTCAGGGGCAAGTCTCTGACCTTCTCCTGCCCACCTTCCACTCGAATGTTTTCCCCCTCTCTGACTGTGGGTCCTAAGACCTTCCCAAGAGACGATCTTGCCCTGTACTGTGGGGGAAGGAATACTGTTGTCATGAAGCTTCCAAAAAGACCCAGCAGCCCTGGAGTCAAAGCTGGTTCCTGGCCCAGTCCCATCCTGAAGCAGCCTGCCTCCCCTTTCCTTTCAACATGACAGATGCTGCTGTGTCCTTCGCCAAGGACTTCCTGGCGGGTGGAGTGGCCCCAGCCATCTCCAAGACAGCGGTAGAGCCCATCGAGCAGGTCAAGCTGCTGCTGCAGGTGCAACATGCCAGCAAGCAGATCACTGCAGATAAGCAATACAGGGGCATTATAGACTGCGTGATCCGTATTCCCGAGGAGCAGGGAGTCCTATCCTTCTGGCATGGTAACCTGTCCAATAGCATCAGATACTTCCCCACCCAGGCTTTCAATTTCGCCTTCAAAGATAAATACAAGCAGATCTTCCTGGGAGGTGTGGACAAGAGGACCCAGTTTTGGGGCTACTTTGCAGGGAATCTGGCATCAGGTGGTGCCGCTGGGGCCACATCCTTGTGTTTTGTGTACCCTCTTAATTTTGCCCGTACCCATCTAGGAGCCGATGTAATAAAGCTGGAGCTGAGGCCGAGCACAGTGGCTCACACCTGTAATCCCAGCACTTTGAGAGGCTGAGGTGGGCGGATCACCTGAAGTCAGGAGTTTGAGACCAGCCTGACCAACATGGAGAAACCCCATCTCTACCAAAAATACAAAATTAGCCGGGAGTGGTGGTGCATGCCTGTAAACCCAGCTACTCAGGAGGCTGAGGCAGCAGAATCGCTTGAACCTGGGAGGCGGAGGTTACAGTGAGCTGAGATCGCACCACTGCATTCCAGCCTGGGCAACAGAGCAAGACTCTGTCTCCAAAAAAAAAAAAAAGCTGGAGTTGAAAGGGAATCTGAAGCCTCGGTGACTGCCTGGTTAAGTTCTACAAATCTGATGGGATTAAGGGCCTTTATCAAGGCTTTAACGTGTCTGTGCAGGGGATTATCATCTACCGAGCTGTCTACTTCGGTATTTATGACACTGCAAAGGGAATACTTCCAGATCCCAAGAACACTCACATTGTCATCAGCTGGATGATCGCACAGACTGTCACTGCCATTGCTGGGTTGACTTTCTATCCATTTGACGCCGTTCGCTGCCGCGTGATGACGCATACGGCGCAAAGGAACTGACGTCATGTATACAGGCACGCTTGACTGCTGGAGGAAGATTGCTAGTGATGAAGGAGGCAAAGCATTTTTCAAGGGTGCATGGTTCCAATGCTCTCAGAGGCATGAGTGATGCTTTTGTGCTTGTCTTGTATGATGAAATCGAGAAGTACACATAAATTATTTCCTAGGACTTTTCCCCCTGTGAACAGGCATGTTGTGTTATATAACTTATGTTGAGCATTCTTGACAGACTCCTGGCTGTAATTTATCAGTGGCAACTGTTTACTGGCTGAAAATGGGAAGAAATAATATTCATCTGACCAGTTTTCTCTCTCTCTCTCTCTTTTTTTTTTTTTTGAGACAGAGTCTCATTCTGTCACCTAGGCTAGAGTACAGTGGCACAATCTCGGCTCACTGCAACCTCCGCCTTCCAGGTTCAAGCGATTCTCCTGCCTCAGCCTCCTGAGTAGCTGGGATTACAGGTGCACACCACCATACCTGGCTAATTTTTGTATTTTTAGTAGAGACAGGGTTTCACAATGTTGATCAGGCTGGTCTCGAACTCCTGACCTCATGATCTGCCCACCTTGGCCTCCCAAAGTGCTGGGATTACAGGCATGAGGCACTGCGCCTGGCCTCAGTTTTCTCTTAAAGCCATTTCCATGATGACGATGATGGGACTTAATTATATTTTTTATTTCAGTCACTCCTGATGTATAACAAATTTGGAGAAATAAAAATGTCTTAAAAAAAAACACAAAAGGCTGGGCGTGGTGGCTCACGCCTGTAATCCCAGCACTTTGGGAGGCTGAGGTGGGTGGATCACGAGGTCAGGAGATCGAGACCATCCTGGCTAACATGGTGAAACCCCGTCTTTACTAAAAATACAAAAAATTAGCAGGGCGAGGTGGCGGGCGCCTGTAGTCTCAACTGCTTGGGAGGCTGAGGCAGGAGAATGGTGTGAACCCGGGGGGCAGAGCCTGCAGTGAGCCGAGATTGCGCCACTGCACTCCAGCCTGGGCGACAGAGCGAGACTCCGTCTTAAAAAACAAACAAACAAACAAACAAGCAAAAACAAAAAACAAAAAAACCCACAAAAATCAGAAAACCCAAAAAGACAGGGTCAGTGAGCTTCAGGGTAGCTGAACATGTGGAGGTTTCTGGAGAGTACCTCACCCAGGGAGCGCCCGGAAGCTCCACACCCCTTCTCCCATGCTTGTTTATATGTACCTTTTTATTGTGCCTTTTTATATGTACCCTTTGCAACAGTCTTTTATTTTTTTATTCATTTTTTTATGGGGGCGGAGGGGACAGGGTCTTGCTCTGTCACCCAGGCTGGAGTGCAGTGGTGTAATCTCAGCTCAGTGTAACCTCTGTCTCCTGAGTTCAAGCGACTCTCCTGCCTCAGACTCCAGAGTAGCTGGGATTACAGGCGCCCACCACTATGACCAGCTTTTTGAGTTGGACTCTTGCTTTGTCACCCAGGCTGAAGTGCAGTGGCATGATCTCAGCTCACTGCAACCTCTGCCTCCCAGCTTCAAGGGATTCTCCTGCCTCAGCCTCCCGCGTAGCTGGGATTACAGGCATGCACCACCATGCCCAGCTAATTTTGTATTTTTAGTAGAGACAGGGTTTCTCTCTTTTTTTTTTTTTTTTTTTTTTTTGAGGCGGAGTCTCGCTCTGTCGCCCGGACTGGAGTGCAGTGGCCGGATCTCAGCTCACTGCAAGCTCTGCCTCCCGGGTTTATGCCATTCTCCTGCCTCAGCCTCCGGAGTAGCTGGGACTACAGGCGCCCGCCACCTCGCCCGGCTAGTTTTTGTATTTTTAGTAGAGACGGGGTTTCACCATGTTAGCCAGGATGGTCTCGATCTCCTGACCTCGTGATCCGCCCGTCTCAGCCTCCCAAAGTGCTGGGATTACAGGCTTGAGCCACCGCGCCCGGCATGAGACAGGGTTTCTCTATGTTGGTCAGGCTGGTCTCGAATTCCCGACCTCAGGTGATTCGCCCAGCTCAGCCTCCCAAAGTGCTGGGATTACAGGCGTGAGCCACTGTGCCTGGCCTAATTTTTGTATTTTTAATAGAGATGGAGTTTTGCCATGTTGGCCAGGCTGGTCTCGAACTCCTGACCTCAAGAGATCCACGTACCCCAGCCTCCCAAAGGGCTGGGATTACAGGTGTGAGCCACTGCGCCCAGACTTCTTCTGTGTTATTTCTTTTTTAATTTTTTTAAATAGAGAAGAGGTCTCAGGCCGGGCACAGTGGCTCACACCTGTAATCCCAGAATTTTGGGAGGCTGAGGCAGGCGGATCACAAGGTCAGGAGATTGAGACCATCCTGGCTAACACGGTGAAACCCCGTCTCTACTAAAAAAACAAAAAATTAGTCGGGCATGGTGGCAGGTCCTTGTATTCCCAGCCACTCAGGAGGCTGAGGCAGGAGAATGGCGTGAACCCAGGAGGCGGAGCTTGCAGTGAACCGAGATCGCACCATTGCACTCCAGCCTGGGTGACAGATCAAGACTCCATCTCAAAAAAAAAAAAGAAGAAAAAAAAAAAGAAAACCGTAATTCTCAATCGATGGTGATTTTACCCTGCTGGTGATATTTAGCGATGTCTGGGGACATTTTTGGTTGTCACAATTAGGGAATGGTGGTGGATACTACTGACAAGTAGTGACTAGAATGCACCAGATGGCCTCACATAGCAAAGAATTTTGTGGCCCAAATGAAGAGCCAGTTTACATACAGAGACATGATTATCAGACTGACAGCTGACTTTTTTCTTTCTTTCTTTCTTTTTATTATTTTATTTTATTTTTTGAGACGGATTTTTGCTCTTGTTGCCCAGGCAACAAGAGGTTGCAAGTTGCTCACTGCAACCTCTGCCTCCCAGGTTCAAGCCATTCTCCTGCCTCAACCTCCTGAGAAGCTGGCATTACAGATGTGCACCACCATGCCAGCTAAGTTTTGTATTTTTAGTAGAGACAGGGTTTTACCATGTTGGCCAGGCTGGTCTTAAACTCCTAACCTCAGGTGATCCACCTCACTGGGCCTCCCAACGTGCTGGGATTACAGATGTGAGCCACTGTGTACTACCTGACTTCTTAATGATGACAATGGGAACTGGAAAACAATGGAATAATAGTCTCAGCTAGGTGTGGTGGCTTACACTGTAATCCCAGCACCTTGGGAGGCTGAGGTGTTGAATCACTTGAGGTCAGGAGTTCAAGACCAGCCTGGACAACACTGTGAAACCCTGTCTCTACTAAAAACACAAAAATTAGCTGAGCATGGTGGCATGCACCTGTAATACCAGCTACTCAGGAGGCTGAGGCAGGAGAATTGCTTGAGCCTGAAAGGCAGAGGTTGCAGTGAGCCTAGATTTCTTTTTTCTTCTTCTTCTTTTTTTTTTTTTTTTTTGAGATGGAGTCTCACTCTGTTGCATCCCAACTTTTTTTTTTTTTTGAGACAGAGTCTCACTCTGTCGCCCAGGCTGGAGTGCAACAGCGTGATCTCGGCTCACTACAACCTCCGCTTTCCAGGTTCAAGTGATTCTCCTGCCTCAGTCTCCTGAGTAGCTGGGATTACAAGTGCCTGCCACCATGCCCAGTTGCCCAGCTAACTTTTGTGTGTGTTTTTTTTTCCTTTTTTTTTTCCGAGACAGTGTCTTGCTCTGTTGCCCAGGCTGGAGTGCAGCAGTGCAATCTCAGCTCACTGCAAGCTCTGCCTCCCAGGTTCATGCCATTCTCCTGCCTCAGCCTCCCGAGTAGCTGAGACTACAGGCACCTGCCCCTCACCCGGCTAATTTTTTGTATTTTCAGTAGAGACAAGGTTTCACTGTGTTAGCCAGGATGGTCTCGATCTCTTGACCTTGTGATCCGCCCGCCTCGGCCTCCCAAAGGGCTGGGATTACAGGTGTGAGCCACTGCGCCCGGCCAACTTTTGTATTTTAATAGAGACGGGGTTTCGCCATGTTGGCCAGGCTGGTCTCAAACTTCTGACCTCCTGATCTACCTGCCTCAGCCTCCCAAAGTGCTGGGATTACAGGTGTGAGCCACCGCGCCCGGCCCATAACAGTTTTTACACCAATACTAAAAACATTCTAAAGGACAAACTTCAGAAAAAGGGAAAATAACCCTTGGGAAGGAGACACACAGGAAAAAGTAGTGAGCAGGAACATTGATAAACATGTAGCACGTTTAAACAAATGTTGACTTATACAAAAAAAAAAAAAAATGACATTTATGGTTTGGCACAGAGGCTTACACCTAGAATCCGAGCACATTTGTGAGGCTGAGGCCAGCAGATCACCTGAGGCCAGGAGTTCAAGACCAGCCTAGACAACATGGGAAAACCCAGTCTCTACTAAAAATATAAAAATTAGCCAGCGTGGTGGTCCATGACTGTAATTCCAGCTTCTTTGGAGGCAGAGGCAGGAGAATTGCTTGAATCCTGGAGGTGGAGGTTGCAGTGAGCCAAGATTGTGCCACTGCACTGCAGCCTGGGTGACACAGTGAGACTGTCTCCAAAAAAAAAAAAAAAAAAAAAAAAAGAGGTTTGCACCCAATTGGTACATGAGACACACTTTTTTTCCCGAACACTTGTGGAATATTGACCACAGGACAATTGGCCACAAACTAGGGCACAGAGCAAGTCTCAGATTTTTGTTTTTCTAGGTTTGGTATTATACATGTTATGTTCTCTCACTACAGTGCAACTTTTTTATATTTATATTTTTTATTTCTTTATTTTTATTTTGTTTTTATAGAAACAGGGTCTCACTGTGTTGCTCAGGCTGGTCTCAAACTCCTTAGGGTTATACCCTAGAGAAACTTCTGCACAACGGCAGATAGCCACAAATGTGGTGGTTGTTGTTGTTTTGAGACGGGGTCTCACTCTGTCATCCAGGCTTGAGTGCAGTGGCTCAATCACTGCTCACAGCAGCCTCAATCTCCCAGGCTCAAGTGATCCTCACACCTCAGTCATGAGTAGCCGGGACCACAGGTACACACCACCACGTGTGATGGGGTGGCCTGCCCCTCCACACCTGTGGGTGCTTCTCGTTAGGTGGGACGAAAGACTTGAGAAAAGGAAATAATACACAGAGACAAAGTATAGAGAAAGAAAAGCGGGACCCAGGGGACCGGCACTCAGCTTACAGAGGACCCACGCCGGCACCGACCTCTGAGTTCCCTTAGTATTTATTGAGAATTATCTTTATCATTAAAAGGATAAGGGAGTGGCTGGACAATAGGATTATTGTAGGGAGGAAATCGGCAGTAAGACATATGAACAAATCCTTGTAACATGAATAAGTTTAAAGGAAAATGCTGTGCCTTGAGATGTATATGCGACATCTCCATAAACCTTTTAGCAGTATTGCTCCAGCAAGTCCCACCTTATTCCTAAATGTGTTTTCTCCTTACTCAGTAAACAAGACACACAATGGGTATTACCCGGAGATGTTCCAATCTCAGGGAGGGGCAGGATTTTTAACCGTCAAGCTTCTTTCAGGTACTTGTTTAACAAAGACACATCCTGCACAGCCCAATATCCTTTTAACCTTAAATCACCTTCGCACATGTCTCTTGCAAGGACAAAGTTGGGGGTAGGGTCACAGATTAACAGCATCTCAAATACAGAACTAAATGGAGTCTCCTATGTCTACTTCCTTCTATATAGACATGGTAACAAGCTGATCTCTTTCTTTTCCCCACACACGTGCAGCTAATTTTTGTATTTTTTATACAGACATGGTTTCACCATGTTGCCCAGGCTGGTCTTGAACCCCTGGGCTCAAATGATCCTGCCTTGGCCTCCCAAATTGCTATGATTACAGTTGTGAGCCACTGCGTCCAGCCAGAAATGTTGAACGAGCTCTATGCATGAAAGTAAAACTCTAGAAATCACCCATGTATCTCCTGGCAGAAGAATGTGTATTATGTGGTATGTTCTATGTATGACAATGAACGATAGCTACATGCAACATGTGTGTCTCTTAAAACATGTTGACTGAAAAAAGAGCAGATCCCTGAAGACCATCTACACAGTATCATACAATTGTTGTAAATCTCAAAAACATCAAAAATTTGTTTGTAGGGAAGCACTTAATGATTTTTATATGAAAAAGAAAAAGCTGGCTGGGTGCAGCGGCTCATGCCTGTAATCCCAACACTTTGGGAGGCTGAGGCGGGCAGGTCACCTGAGGTCAGGTGTTCAAGACCAGCCTGGCCAATATGGTGAAACCCTGTCTCTGCTAAAAAATTAGCTGGGCATGGTGGCGGACACCTGTAGTCCCAGCTACTCGGGAGGCTGAGGCAGGAGAATCGTTTGAACCTGGGAGGTAGAGGTTGCGGTGAGCCAAGATTGCGCCATTGTACTCCAGCCTGGGCAACAAGAGCCAAACTCTGTCTCAAAAAAAAAAAAAAAAAAAGAAAGAAAACGAAAAAGCTAAGGTGTTCAGATTAATGGTGACCTCTTGAGTGGGAGGGAGAGTGCATTAGTCAGCTGTGGCTGCTATGACAGAATACCATAGACTGAGCAGCTTGAGCACCAGGCATGTATTTTCTCACAGTTCTGGAGGCTGATGTCCAAGAGGAAGGTGCCACTAGGGTTGGTTTCTGTCAAGGCCTCTCTCCCTGGCTTGCAGATGGGTGTTCTCACAGTGTCCTCACATGGCCTTTCCTCAGTACTGGCTTGGGGAAAGCTCTGGTCTCTTCCTTTCCTTTTATTTTTATTTTTATTTTGAGACAGGGTCTTGCTCTGTCACTCAGGTTGGAGTGCAGTGGCAAGTCTCAGCTAACTGCAACCTCCACCTCCCAGGCTCAAGCGATCCTTCCACCTCAGCTTCCCAAGTACAGGCATTTGCCACCATGCCTGTTTAATTTTTTTTTTTTTTTTTTTGAGACGGAGTCTCGCTCTGTCGCCCAGGCTGGAGTGCAGTGGCCGGATCTCAGCTCACTGCAAGCTCCGCCTCCCGGGTTTACGCCATTCTCCTGCCTCAGCCTCCCGAGTAGCTGGGACTACAGGCACCCGCCACCTCGCCCGGCTAGATTTTTGTATTTTTTAGTAGAGACGGGGTTTCACCGTGTTAGCCAGGATGGTCTCGATCTCCTGACCTCGTGATCCGCCCGTCTCGGCCTCCCAAAGTGCTGGGATTACAGGCTTGAGCCACCGCGCCCGGCCACCTGTTTAATTTTTGTACTTTTTGTAGAGATGGGGTTTTGCCATGTTGCCCAGGATGGTCTCAAATGTCTGACCTCAAGTGATCCCCCGGATCTTGGCCTCCCAAAGTGCTGGGATTACAGGCATCAGCCACTGCACGTGGCCCCTTTTCTTTTTTTTCTTTTCTTTCTCCTTCCTTCCTTCCTTCCTTCCTTCCTTCCTTCCTTCCTTCCTTCCTTCC
>NC_045438.1:126118248-126121820 GCF_002776525.5 Piliocolobus tephrosceles
TCCTTCCTTCCTTCCTTCCTTCCTTCCTTCCTTCCTTCCTTCCTTCCCTCTTTCTTTCTCTCCCTCCCTCCCTTCCATCATCACCGCCGCCACCTCCTTCTCCTCCTCCTCCTTCTTCTTCCTTCTCTTCTCTTCTCTTCTCTTCTCTTCTTTTCTCTTTCTTTTTTTGTTTTGAGACAGAGTCTTGCTCTGTCACCGCAGGCTGCAGTGCAGTGGCATGATTTTGGCTCATTGCAACCTCCACTTACCGGGTTCAAGTGATTCTCCTGTCTCAGCCTCCTCAGTAGCTGGGACTACGGGCGTGCGCCACCATGCCTGGCTAATTTTTTTGTATTTTTAGTAGAGACAGGGTTTCACCATATTGGCCAGGATGGTCTTGAACTCCTGACCTCAAGTGATCTGCCCACCTCTGCCTCCCAAGGTGCTAGGATTACAGGTGTGAGTCATCATGCCCAGCCTGTCCTACCTTCCCTCCCTCCCTCCCTCCCTCCTTCCTTCCTTCCTTCCTTCCTTCCTTCCTTCCTTCCTTCCTTCCTTCCTTCCTTCCTTCCTTCCTTCCTTCCTTCCTCTCTCTCTTTCTTTCCAGGTTGGGGTGCAGTGGCCTGATCACGGCTCACTGCAACCTCCACCTCCCGGATTCAAGCAATTCTTGTGCTTCAGCCTCCCGAGTAGCTGGAGTAGCCTGCCACCACACTGGCTAAGTTTTGTAATTTTTGTAGAGACGAGGTTTCACCATGTTGGCCAGGCTGGTCAAACTCCTGACCTCATGCGATCTGCCCACCTCAGCCTCCCAAAGTGCTGGGATTACAGGAGTGCCAGGCCACCACGCCTGGCCAAGAAAAACGGTATAATGTCGTTATTATAACAGCATTAATGGTTATTCCCCCCACCCCGCGCCCCAAATTCGAGAACTTTATTGGACAGAGCTCCGCGCAGGGCCAAGGAAGTCTCGGCGGCGACGGCGGCTCCATCCAGGAAGTCTCAGCAACAGGAACCCACAAGGCCACACTCTAGCTAAGGTTATAGATAGCTGGGAGACCAGCGCCTCTCCGCAGACGCGGGAACAGGCCAGATCTTCATAAACGGACATCCAGTAAAGAGAAATGACAATTCTAAATCACCTGCATACACAGAGCACTCTAGGGGGTGGGGCGCTGGGGCCTGGAGGGGCGATGAGTGGGCCCAGATGTCCACGGCATGGGGCGGGCGGGGGCAAGGCCGGGGCAACCGACAACGGGCACTAGGACACTGCAATCAACTACACTGTACAAGATCAACTACTGGGGGCCGCGGCCCTGTGCGTGTGCGGCAGGCTCTTCGTTTTGGAATGAGGAGGGTTGGTCTTTACATCGTATTCTGTGGCTGGTGGGCTCGGAGAGGGGCTACTCTGTGGAGAGGATGAGGGCGACGATGAGACCATACAGGCTGAGCACCTCGGCGAAGATGAGGGTCAGGATCATGCCCATGAATAATCGGGGCTGCTGGGCCGTGGCTCGTACACCTGCGTTCCCCACAATGCCGATGGCAAAGCCGGCTGCCAGGCCGCTCGGGCCCACGCTCAGGCCGGCGCTTAGCTGGAGGCAGCTCCTGTAGAGGCTGATGTCATTCAGGGAGCTGGCGATGAGGACTGCCACCACCAGGCCATAGATGGCAATGACGCCAGCCATGACCACTGGGATGATGGACTTCATGATCAGCTCCGGCCGCATAACGGACATGGCCGCGATGCCGGCGCCGCTCTTGACCGTGCCATAGGCAGCGCGCGGGGCGCTGCAGACCACAGCGGCCGAGGCGCCCATGACGGCGAAAAACGAAGCATACTCGGGGCGGTTATTGGACTCAGACAGTGTCTGCGGGTGGGGAGGGGGCGAGCTCTGCGGGCCGAAGCGGAGGCGGAGGCGGGGGCTAGGACTGGCCGGGCGCTAAGGCGAGCACGCGGGCGGCGGCGAAGGCGATCAGCATTAATGGTATTTCTAAAGAAGAAAAGTGAACCATCCTTAATTCCGCCAATCTATTCTATTATCTCTATAATAGATGTCTCGCATCTAGACTCATATCCGTTGGTCCGGAAGCAGGAAGGAGCCCTCCCTTCTCTGACAGAGAAATTACTGCTTCCTTTGCAGTCTACTTTCCTCTGCTTGTTCATCGCCATATCTTGCCTTGATTCGTACTTAAAAGGTTTGGCCAGGGACATTTCTGATGTGTCTGTTTTTTTTTCTGTTACTTTTCCGGGTAATTTAACATGCTGGGGATGCGAGCACGTTAAATTTCCATCCATTGAAGCCATTCTATTTCTGGCCACCAGGGGGCATCCACAGACTTGCTATGGGCTCAGCGCCGCCCTCCTTGTCCTATTTACAACCTCAAGGTCATTTCAGGAGAAAGAGGTGCCTGACTAATCGGGTTATCCTTGTAGAGCTATTTTTAAATTTTTGTTTCTGGTTTCTACATTAAATCTTTCTTCCTCTTCTTCCCTCTGATTTTCTCTTGTCTGCACGTGTGCTTCTAAGAGGCTGTCTGTGATAGCAGTCACAGTCATCTACATCCTATTTACTGCAGGACAATCGTCTTCCGATTTTTTTTTTTCCGTAGGAGATATTATTCCTGTGGTTGTCTGAACACCCTCTTTTGGAAAAAGCAAAACAAAATGAAACAACTTCAAATATGGCAGCAATTCTTTTCAATGTCCTTGATGATAAAGAGTTGAAATCCTTTGATAATCCAAAGCTATTAGAAGCCAACATTGGCCATTAGAAGAGTGATCACTTTGGGTAATATTGTTTTTGACCCAAAATGCTGTGTGACAATAGTATAACAAGAATGTTTCCCCATATGGCTCAGGACCTGGCTTTGGAAGTCACTCCCAGTTGGAGTCCAGACTTGAGCTGAGCAATGGAATAAGTGCTTTGTTTTCTAAGGTGACTGTTGGATGGGAAAACTCACATCTCATTGCTTAGTTCTCACACCTCCTCTGCCTGTGGAGAATACTCCTCTGATTTACATAGCGATTTGGAGACGTTAAAGAGGAGTGTGTGGGTGGTGAGTCTGGTGTAGGGGAATCAATGCACATAAGGGAAGAAAGGAGATTCTGGATTAGAGATTTGACCCACTTGCCACCAAGTGCTCACAGGCCTCATATTCTGATCATGAAACCCTTTTTGGTATTAGGTGGACAGGAATTTGATGACAAGATTGGTTTGTTCTCTCTCTTTTTTTTTTTTTTTGAGATGGAGTCTTGCTCTGTCGCCCAGGCTGGAGTACAGTGGTGTGATCTCAGCTCACTGCAACTCTGCCTCCTGGGTTCAAGCAGTTCTCATGCCTCAGCCAGCCTCTGGAAGTATAGCTGGGATTACAGGTGCCTGCCACTGTGCCCAGCTATTTATTTATTTATTTATTTGTATTTTTAATAGAGATAGGGTTTCACCATGTTGGCCAGGCTTGTCTTGAACTCCTGACCTCAAGTGGTCCACTTGCCTTGGCCTCCCAAAGTGCTGGGATTACAGGCATGAGCCATCGCACGTGGCCTTGGTTTGTTCTTTTTTTTTTTTTTTTTTTTTTTTTTTTTTTTTTTT
>NC_045438.1:126121920-126122343 GCF_002776525.5 Piliocolobus tephrosceles
TTTTTTTTTTTTTTTTTTTTTTTTTTTTTTTTTTTTTTTTTGAGACAGAGTCTCACTCTGCCGCCTGGGCTGGAGTGCAGTGGCCGGATCTCAGCTCACTGCAAGCTCCGCCTCCCGGGTTTACGCCATTCTCCTGCCTCAGCCTCCCGAGTAGCTGGGACTACAGGCGCCGACACCACGCCCGGCTAGTTTTTTGTATTTTTTAGTAGAGACGGGGTTTCACCGTGTTAGCCAGGATGGTCTCGATCTCCTGACCTCGTGATCCGCCCGTCTCGGCCTCCCGAAGTGCTGGGATTACAGGCTTGAGCCACCGCGCCCGGCCGGTTTGTTCTTAAACGCCCTTATACTTATGCACAGGCTGTTCTGAGAAGTGAGATTAATTGGGAATTTTAATGCTTTTTAAATTTTTTTTTTTTTTTTTTT
>NC_045438.1:126122443-126137860 GCF_002776525.5 Piliocolobus tephrosceles
GTCTCGCTCTGTCGCCCAGGCTGGAGTGAAGTGGCGCGATCTCAGCTCACTGCAAGCTCTGCCTCCCGGGTTTACGCCATTCTCCTGCCTCAGCCTCCCAAGTAGCTGGGACTACAGGCGCCCGCCACCTCGCCCGGCTAGTTTTTTGTATTTTTTAGTAGAGACGGGGTTTCACCCTGTTAGCCAGGATGGTCTTGATCTTCTGACCTCGTGATCCGCCCGTCTTGGCCTCCCAAAGTGCTGGGATTACAGGCTTGAGCCACCGCGCCCGGCCAGCATTTTAAATTTTAGGGTGGGTAAGGTGGCTCACACCTGTAATCCCAGCAGTTTGGGAGGTTGAGGCAGAAGGATTGCTTGAGCCCAGGAGTTTGAGATCAACCTGGGCAACACAGCAAGACTCCATCTCTAAATTTTTTTTTTTTTTTTTGAAAATTGTAATAGGTATAGCTAACTTGCCCTTCCAAAAGGCTGTGAAACTTTACACTCTAAAGAAAACAAACAACATTATTAAAAAGTGAGCATGCTGGGCATTGTGGCAGGTACCTATAATCCCAGCTACTCAGGAGGCTGAGGTGGGAGGATTGCTTGAGTATAGTAGTTTGAGACCAGCCTAGACAACATAGATAGACCCTGACTCAAAAAAAATAAAAGCAGGCAAAAGTGCTGAATAGACACTTCACCAAAGAAGATAGGCAGATGGCAAATAAGCACATGACACATGACAAGATCAAATGTCATTAGGGAACTGCAAATTCAAACGAGATACGGCAACACAACTATTACAGTGGCTAAAATCCAAAACACTGACAATATCAAATGTTGGCAAGGACATGGAGTAAAAATTGCTGGTAGGAATGCAAAATTGTACAGCCACTTTGCAAGACCATTTGGCAGTTTCTTACAAAGTTAAACATAGTCTTACTATATAACCTAGCCATTGTGCTCCTAGATATTTACCCAGATGAATGGAAAACTTTTCACCAAAAGCCTGCACATGGATGTTTATAGCAGTTTTATTCATAATTGTCAAAATTGGAAGCAACTAGGATATTTTTTGATAGGTGAATGGATAAATAAACCGTGGTACATCCATATGATGAAACATTATTCAGTGATAAGAAGAAATGAGCTATTAAGCCTTGAAAAGATACAGAGAATCATTAATCACATATATTGCTAAGGGAAACAAATCAGTCTGAAGAGGCTACATATTGTATGATTCCAACTGTATGATATTCTAGATAAGGCAAAACTATAGAAACCCCAGGGCCCAGGGCTGAGGAGTGAGGGAAGGAGGAATGAATAGGCGGAACACAGCAGGTTATTAGAGCAGTGAAACTATTCTGTATGATACAGTAATGATGAATATATGACATTATGCATTTGGTAAAAGTGATAAAATTATATGCACAAAGACTCAACCTTAATGTAAACTATAGACTTTAGTTAATAATAGTGCATCAATATTGGTTCATTAATTGTAACAAATGTACCACATTAATGCAAGATACTAATTATAGGAGAAACTGGTTGGGGAGATGGGGAGTAATGGGAACTCCCTGTATTTTCTGTTCAATTTTTTTTGTAAACCTGAAACTACTCTAAAAAATAGTCCATTAATTAATAATAATAATAAATTTACAGATTCACCAAGAGTGTACATTTCTACTTCTACTCTCTTTGTTGATGTATGGTGACACAATTTTGACATATGTTCAATTTGATGGATCAAGTTTGGTCTTTTTTTTTTGAGATGTCATTTCACTCTTGTCACCCACGCTGGAGTACAATGGTGCAATCTTGGCTCACTGCAACCTCTGCTTCCCAGGTTCAAGTGATTCTCCTCCCTCAGCCTCACAAGTAACTGGGATTACCGGTGCCTGTTACCATGCCCAGCCATTTTTTGTATTTTTAGTAGATATGGGGGTTTCACCATGTTGGCCAGGCTGGTCTTGAACCCCTGACCTCAAGTGATCCACCCACTTTGGCCTCCCAAACTGCTGGGATTACAGGTGTGAGCCACCGTGCCCGGCCAAGTTTGGTCTTTTATTGTTGTTTGGATTTGCGTTTTCCTGCTTATTACTCAAGTTGAGATCTTTTCCAGATTATTGGACTTTCCAAGTTTCTTTATTATGAATTGTCTGTTCCTGGTTTTTGCCTATTTTTCCAGTTGATTGTTGATCTTTAGATTGTGAATTTTTGTTTATTGTGAATTTGTGGGACTTAAAACATTTTTGCATATTAATTCTTTTTTTTTTAGACAGAGTCTCACTGTTGCCCAGGCTGGAGCACAATGGGGCGATCTCAGTTCACTGCAACCTCCACCTCCTGGGTTCAAGCGATCCACCTGCCTTGGCCTCCCAAAGTATTGGGAATACAGGCATGAGCCACCATGCCTGGCCACTATATATTACTTTTTAATTTTACAAGTTGCAAATGTTTTCTCACAATCCGTCACTTTCTTTCTTTCCTTCCTTCTTCTCTTTCTTTTCTTTTTTTTTTTTTTTAATTTGAGACTGGGCCTAACTCTGTCACCCAGGCTGGAGTGCAGTGGCATGATCACGGCTCACTGTAGCCTTGACCTCCCCAGGCTCAGGTGAACTTGCCACCTCAGCCTCCAGAGTAGCCGGGAGAACTACAGGTGCGTGCCACCATGCCCAACTAATTTTTTTTTTTTTTTGTGGAGACGGGGTCTTCCTATGTAGCCCAGGCTGGTCTTGAACTCCTGGGCTCAAGCAATCCACCCAAATTGGCCTCCCAAAGTGCTGGGATTATAGGCGTGAGCCACCGTGCTTGGCCCTGTCATTTCTTTTTTCAAAGAGGATAACAATTTATTTGACCTACAGAAAGTTTTAAATGTTGAAGGAGATTGGCCTGGAAATGTGCTTTTGGGGAGCAGCACTGTCTGAGCCAGACCTCCAGATATAGCCCATTCTTTTGGCCATTCTTGCCCTTTGCTCCTGATTCTCCAAGCTGCACCCAGAGCTCTCTGGTCCGGCATGTACCTGGAGGCTGCTTTTGACCATGTTTTGAGAGTGGCATGGCTTTATCTAATGGGATGAACCTGGCTAAAGAGATTAGCAAAACGTCTTGTGGATCCCACTTTTAATCTGCAGCATTCAGGCTGCCCCTTCTTGGCTGGGAAGGGCGCTGAAGAAACAACGCCCAGGACCAGGACTAGCCCCTGCTCAAGCTGAGATTCTGAGACCCCTGCCACCACTACTGCATTTGCGGGGATCCCAGGCTAGGAGGGCTCGACATGGGCAGCCCCCAGGGCAGCTCCCTACAGCTTGGGCCATCTGCACTTTTCCCAAGGCCCTAAGTCATCCGCCTCTGGGCTCGTTAAGGTTTGGGGTGGGAGCTGTGCCGTGGGAAGCAACACGGACTACACTGCGCAAGCATGGCACTACTGAAAGTCAAGTTTGACCAGAAGAAGCGGGTCAAGTTGGCCCAAGGGCTCTGGCTCATGAACTGGTTCTCTGTGTTGGCTGGTATCATCATCTTCAGCCTAGGACTGTTCCTGAAGATTGAACTCCGAAAGAGGAGCGATGTGATGAATAATTCCGAGAGCCATTTTGTGCCCAACTCATTGATAGGGATGGGGGTGCTATCCTGTGTCTTCAACTCTCTGGCTGGGAAGATCTGCTACGATGCCCTGGACCCGGCCAAGTATGCCAGATGGAAGCCCTGGCTGAAGCCATACCTGGCTATCTGTGTCCTCTTCAACATCGTCCTCTTCCTCGTGGCTCTCTGCTGCTTTCTGCTGCGGGGCTCACTGGAGAACACCCTGGGCCAAGGGCTCAAGAACGGTATGAAGTATTACCGGGACACAGACACCCCCGGCAGATGTTTCATGAAGAAGACCATCGACATGCTTCAGATCGAGTTCAAATGCTGCGGCAACAACGGTTTTCGGGACTGGTTTGAGATTCAGTGGATCAGCAATCGCTACCTGGACTTTTCCTCCAAAGAAGTCAAAGAGTGAGTGGCTTCCAGTCCTGGGGTCAGAGCTATTAATATATCGGGGACACTGAGGCTCAGGCCTCTGACCAGCCCCTCTCCCCACACCCAGTGCCTTTTCCTCTCCATTGGGTGCACACCTTATTACTGCGTATGTGAGGGTGTATCAGGTTGAACCATATGAAACTGCTAATATTCTACCTCTTTGACCCATAAAAAAATGGCAGCTTCATATGGTTCAACCTAATGTTGGCTAAGGTGGGAGGAAGGTGTCAATTTATATAAGCTGTTTGGATAGGAGCTCCTTGGGAGGAAGAGCCAGGCAGGAATGTGTGTCTGCATACTGAGGTGCTATTTGGCTATTTGTCTCATTCATTCAAAGTAGCTGGATTCAGTCCCAGAAGTTCAAATTTCCTATTTAGGGCTAGGCACGGTGGCTCACACCTGTAATCCCAGCACTTTGGCAGGCTGAAATGGGCAGATCATGAGGTCAGGAGATTGAGACCATCCTGGCTAACATGGTGAAACCCCGTCTCTACTAAAAATACACAAAAATTAGCCGGGCTTGGTGGCGGGCGCCTGTAGTCCCAGCTACTCAGGAGGCTGAGGCAGGAGAATGGTGTGAACCCGGGAGGCGGAGCTTGCAGTGAGCCGAGATCGCGCCACTGCACTCCAGCCTGGGCGACACAGTGAGAACCCGTTTCAAATAAATAAATAAATAAATAAATAAATAAATAAATAAATAAATAAATAAAAATGATAAAAAAAGTAAAACAATTTCCTACTTAGTTCCCTTGTTTTCCAACCTTTCAACCCTGAGCATCCATTCCCAAGATGTTTGTCTGGATATGTTGGAAAGAGCAAGGGAAGGGGAAGTCACAAGATCTAGGCTGAAGTTTTGACTCTGTTGTTCAAGGTCTTGTGACCTTGGGCAGGTCACTAGTCACTCTGTGCTGTGGTTTGCCTATCTGCTAAATGAAGGCACTGGAATAGAATAGGTAATTTTGGAAGTCACCTCCTAGCCCTGGCTGGCACCTGGCATGCAGCAGGTACTCATCAAATGCCTGCTGTTTTTACTTAGTAAGTCATGATAGTGCAATGTGATAAAACATTTCTAAAGTATTCTTGGCGTATGTAAAAGTAAAATGCTGCGATAGGCTGTGGGAGGTGCTGGTGAAAGAGAGACTCTCAACTTCTGTGTCAGAGGGAACAGCCTGTGTGCTGGCTCCAGTGGGCTGCTCTTCTCAACACGCCCACCAGCCTGGGGCTTGAGTGACTTTTCAGGGAAAGGGCTGCCTGCCTTGAGGCAGCCGCTCTCACTCACCTCTTCTTTCTGTCCGACTCGACCCTACCTGGCTGTGGTTAGGGGTTCAGTTATTCCTAGGGATGGTTTTTTTCTTCTGAGTAAGGCTGGTAAGTCCAAAGGGAACTTGAACTCAGGGCATTGGTAGCAGCAGCAGGACATGTCTGAAGCCCAAAACAACACTAATGACGCCCAAATGGCTAGCTTAGCTGCCCTGCAGATGGAAGGGACGTCAAAGTGAAGGTCACTTCTTGGGATTTTATTTTCTTGTGGATGGAGATTACTGCTGCAAATCCGCAGTCAGGAGAGGATTGTAAAGGACTGTGCCCTTCCTAGGTGACAGGTCTGCAGGGGCAGCACAAGATGCCACGATTTATATAAATCTCCCGAGGAGAACGTGAAGCCAGGGGCACAAGCGGAATTCCTGGGGAGTGGGAGAGGCCGGTGGTAGAACCAGCCTCTGTGAGCAGATGAGAAGGGGCTTTTCATCTTTTCCTCCATCATTTCCCTTGATTGTCTCCTGCATAGAGTCAGTTCTTGGATAGATGTATTCAAATCTCTCGGTAACTCCAAGTCCCCTTTTGTATCAGAGTGAAGGAACGATCTAGGTCACTCCACTCTCAATGGTCAATGGATTCAAAAATTTCAGGCAAATATTTAGCCGAATCAAAACTCCTTCAATGTCCCGAACCAACTTGTTGGTGGGAAATTTTCCAAACTCCATTGACTTGGGAAAAATTCTTCTATTACACGCACAAAAAATGCAGCAGTAATATTAAGAGAAACCAAAATAGGAAAACAAATTCAAGCTAGCTTCTCACCCATAACTTGATTAATGCCTTTAATTTTTCTACATTTCAGTCTAGTCTTGTTCACATTTACATAGTCATACAGTGTAATCATAGTATAAAGACAATTTAGGGCCGGCCACGGTAGCTCATGCCTGTAATCCCAGCACTTTGGGAGGCCGAGGCAGGTGGATCACCTGAGGTTGGGAGTTCAAGACCAGCCTGACCAACATGGAGAAACCCCGTCTCTACTAAAAATACAAAATTAGCCAGGCATGGTGGCTCATGCCTGTAATCCCAGCTACTCAGGAGGCTGAGGTGGGAGAATTGCTTGAACCCGGGAGGCGGAGGTTGCGATGAGCTGAGATCTCGCCATTGCACTCTAGCCTGGGCAATAACAGGGAAACTCTGTCTCAAAAAAAAAAAAAAAAAAAAAAAAAAAAACACACACACACAATTTAGTGTTCCATTTTGTAATCTGATAGTATAACATTTGCATAATGTCCAAAATGATCATGTTTAGTGGTTGCATAAGAATTTCACTGAAGCCAGGTGCAGTGACTCACACCTGTAATCCCAACACTTTAGGAGGCCGAGGTGGGTAGATCACGAGGTCAGGAGTTCGAGACCAGCCTAACCAACATAGTGAAACCCCATCTCTACTAAAAATACAGAAAATTAGCTGGGCGAGGTGGCATATACATGTAATCTCAGCTACTCGGGAGGCTGAGGCAGGAGAATCACTTGAACCAGGGAGGTGGAGGTTGCAGTGAGCCGAGATCGTGCAACTGCACTCCAGCCCGAGAGACAGTGTGAGACTCAGTCTCAAAGAAGAAGAAGAAGAAAAGAAAAAGAAGTCCACTGAATGAATGTACATGCTTAGGCAGGCATTCAAATTTTTATTTACCTCTATTATAAATAACACTTGAATGGGCATCTTTGAGCCTTTTACTTCTCTCTGTCTCTGTCTTTTATTTCCCTTAGGCTAAATTTCCAGGAAAAAAATGGACCTTTGGCTTTAACTTTCCACAAACATGGTCTTAAGACACAATTAGGGCTGGGATCAGTGGCTCACGTCTGTAATCCCAGCTCTTTGGGAGGCCAAGGTGGGAGGATCACTTGAGCTCAGGAGTTCGAGACCAGCCTGGGCAATATGATGAAACCTTGACTCTAAAAAAACAAAACAAAACAAAAAAACAAAACCAAAACATAAAAAAATTAGCCAGGAGTGGTGGCTTGCACCTCTGGTCCTAGCTACTCAGGAGGCCGAGGCAGGAGGCTCATTTGAGCCCAGGAGGCAGAGGTTGTAGTGAGCTGAGATCATGCCACTGCACTTCAGCCTAGATAACAGACTAAGACCCTATCTCAGAAAAAATAAATAAATAAATAAATAAATAATAAAGAATTAGCACACAGATTTCTTAGAACTGAAATGCTTTTCTCCTTTTCAAAACCATCCAGTGACCTCGTACCGCAGTGGGCTGCCTTCCAAGGGTACAGCCTGATAGGACCACCTTTGCCTGGAGAGGATCACATTATCATTTTCCACAGACTTTTATTTTTATTTATTTAATTAATTAATAGTTATTTTGAGGCAGGGTCTCACTCTATTGCCCAGGCTGGAGTGCAGTGGCACAATCTTGGTTCACTGCAACCATCACCTCCTGGGTTCAAGCTATTCTGGTGCCTCAGCCTCCCAAGCAGCTGAGATTATAGGTGTGTGTGGCACTACACTGGGCTATTTTTTTTTTTTTTTTTTTTTTTTGAGACAGGGTCTCACTTTTTTGAGATGGTCTCACTCTCCAGGCTTACTACAATTCCCACCTCTCAGGCTCAGCTGATTCTCCCACCGCAGTCTCCCGAGTACCTGGGACTACAGGCGCGAGCCACCACCTCTGGCTAATTTTCTGTATTTTCAGTAGAGAAGTAGAGACAGGGTTTCGCCATGTTGCCCCCAGGTTGGTCTTGAACTCCTGAGCTCAGATGATCCACCTGCCTCGACCTCCCAAAGTGCTGGGATTACAGGCGTGAGTCACCTTGCCCAGCCTCCGGCTAATTTTTCTATTTTTAGTAGAGATGGGGTTTCATCACGTTGGCCAAGCTGGTCTTAAACTTCTGGGCTCAAGTGATGCTCCTGCCTCAGCCTCCCAAAGTGCTGGGATTCCAAACGTGAGCCACCGCACCCAGTCCCACAGACTTCTACACGAATCATCACTGAACAAGGCCCACAAGGGAAGTGAGGCTCCTGGGGTTATGTTCAGAAAGCTGCTCAGAGCTGGGTTTGCCTGAGGGGCAGTGCCTGAGACCAGATCACAGCCCTTATCTAAAGCTGGTAGAAGGAATGAAAGAAGGACTGAATGAGAGACTGTGGAATGGCACCTACTCCCACCTCCAAGGAAAACTAAAACAATTTTCTGTTCACGTTTTCACGGCTTCATTTTGGAGGGTTTAGTAAGTTTACATGACAAAGCTAGCTCTCCAAAACCCATCCATGAAAAATGTAAGTTATATATATATATATTTTTGAGATCACAAGCACTGAGAAATGGTAAGCATTTACCTTCTGGATTATCTTGGCACACCCCCAGGGCTAGGATTCTGATGGCAAAGAGGTGAGGCCAGCAAAAGGGCAGGGAGAGGGAGGTTATTATCCAACAAGATCCTTCTATTTTTTTATTTGTTGCCCAGGCTGGAGTGCAGTGGTGCGATCTCAGCTCACTGCATCCTTGCCTCCCTGGTTCAACTGATTCTCCTGTCTCAGCCTCCCAAGTAGCTGGGATTATATGTGCCCGCCACCACGTCCAGCTAATTTTTTTTTTTTTGAGACGGAGTCTGGCTCTGTCGCCCAGGCTAGAGTGCAGTGGCCGGATCTCAGCTCACTGCAAGCTCCACCTCCCAGGCTTTACGCCATTCTCCTGCCTCAGCCTCCTGAGTAGCTGGGACTACAGGCGCCCGCCACCTTGCCCGGCTAGTTTTTTGTATTTTTTAGTAGAGACGGGGTTTCACCGTGTTAGCCAGGATGATCTCGATCTCCTGACCTCGTGATCCCCCCATCTCGGCCTCCCAAAGTGCTGGGATTACAGGTTTGAGCCACCGTGCCTGGCCCAGCTAAATTTTTTTGTATTTTTAGTAGAGATCGGGTTTCACCGTGTTGGCCAGGCTGGTCTCGACCTCCTAACCTCAAGTGATGCACCCTCTTTGGCCTCCCAAAGTGCTGGGATTACAGGCGTGAGCCACCGCTCCTGGCCACCAAGATCTTTTTAAAAGAAATTTTTGGCCAGGTGCAGGCTCATGCTTGTAATCCTAGCACTTTGGGAGGCTGAGGCAGGAGCATCCCTTGGGGCCAGGAGTACAAGACCAGCCTGGGCAACATAATAAGACTTCACTTCTACAAAAAAACAAACAAAAAAAGGCCTGGTGATCCTAGTTTGTAATCCTAGCACTTTGGGAGGCCGAGGCGGGTGGATCACTTGAGGTCAGGAGTTTGAGAACAGCCTGACCAACTTGGTGAAACTCTGTCTCTACTAAAAATACAAAATTAACCAGGTGCAGTGGCACATACCTGTAATCCCAGTTACTTGGGAGGCAGAGGCAGAATTGCTTGAATCTGGGAGGCGGAGACTGCAGTGAGCTGAGATGGTGCCATTCTACTCCAGCCTGGGCAACAAGAGTGAAACTCCACCTCAAAAAAAGAAAAAACACCAACCAAACAAAAACAAACAAAACAAAACAAAAAAGAGCTAGGGCACAGTGGCATGCACCTGTGGTCCCTGCTACTTGGAAGGCCGAGGTGGGAGAATCGCTTGAGCCTGGGAGGTCGAGGCTGCAGTGAGCCAAGATTGTGCCACTGCACTCCAGCCTGGGTGACAGAGTGAGACCCTGCCTTAAAAAAAATAGAAAAAATTCTTTTCTTAAAAAAAAAAAAAAAAAAAATAGAGATGAGGCCCACTCTGTTGCTCAGGCTGGTCTTGAACCCTGGTTTCAAGCGAGCATCCGACCTCAGCCTCCAGAGTACCTGGGATTATAGGCACCCACCACCATGCCAGGCAGAATTCTCCTTTTTTTTGTTTCCCCTCTCCCCATCAAATTTGGATGAGCCAACAAAGAGTTTGGGGTGAGCCTCTTTCTGCTGCTTGACCTGAGGACTGTGGGGAAGCAATCCCAGGAGAAGTGAGCTGGTCTGAGCACGGGTAGCCTGGAGAAAATGCACAGGGATCCTCCGCTGACACAGACGGGGCATGGGCAGTGTGTGGTGCCACGATTTCCAGGCATTTCTGCAGGCTCTGTCCCTGGAATAACTTTCCATTCTGTGCAGTGGGCACTTCACTAGACTGGGCTAGAGAAAGTTGAGGTCTTCACCTTCTGGCATCTTCAGTCCAGCTCCTGAGAGGAGGAGCTGGGTGCCTGCATTCTGGCCTCCCCAGTTGTGCCCCACCTTGGGACCCCCAGGAACCTGAGGATAGAATGCATAGCCTCAGTAAGCATGGAGGGGTGGGCAGGTTTTGGAGATTTCTCAGGGGAATCTTTAAGATCCAGGACTGGCTCCTGAAGGTTCCTGATCTAATGAATAAGATTAGGTAGAAACAATTCCATTTTTTAATGGGAATTTACAAGAGTTTTTTTTTGTTTTTGTTTTTTGAAATGGAGTCTCACTCTATCACCCAGGCTGTGGTGCAGTGGCATGATCTCAGCTTGCTGCAACCTCCGCCGCCTGGGTTCAAGAGACTGTTCTGCCTCAGCCTCCTGAGTAGCTGGGATTACAGACACCTGCCACCACACCTGGCTAATTTTTGTATTTTTAGTAGAGACAAGGTTTCACCATGTTGGTCAGGCTGGTCTGGAACTCCTGACCTCAAGTGATCTGCCTGACTCAGCCTCCCAAATTGCTGGGATTACAGGTGTGAGCCACAGCACCTGGCCTTACAAGAGTTTTGGCTGCTCTGTCTCAGGGGAGTAGCCCAGTGACTGCACCCCATTCCCAGCCTGCCTATGACCATGTTGCCAAGTCATTTGGGAGGGAGAAAAGACCCAAATTTATCCTGCACCCCTGGTGGTTTTTGTCTTAAACCCCTCCTGGAAGTTTTTGTCTTAATTTTTTTAGTTTTTGTTTGTTTGTTTGTTTGTTTTTTTGAGACAATATTGCCCTGTTGCTCAGGCTGCTGTGCAGTGGCACCATCTTGGCTCACTGCAACCTCTGCCTCCTGGGTACAACGGATTTACCTGCCTCAACCTCCTGAGTAACTGGGATTACAGATCATGTGCTACCACGCCCGGCTAATTTTTGTATTTTTAGTAGAGACGGGGTTTCACCATGTTGCCCAGGCTGGTCTTGAACTCCTGACCTCAAGTGATCCACCCGCCTCAGCCTCCCAAAGTGCTGGGATTACAGGAGTGAGACACTGCGCCCAGCTGGTATTATTATCTCCATTTTACATATGAGAAATCTGAGGCCCAAGAGGTTAAGGGACATGCCTAAGATCACACAATAGGAAGTGGGGGAGGCAAAAAAAAAAAAAAAACATTTTCGGCCAATTGTGGTGGCTCACACCTATAGTCCCAGCACTTTGGGAGGCTGAGGCGGATGGATCACTTGAGCCCAGGAGTTCGAGACCAGCTCGGGCAATGTGGTCAAACCCCATCCCTACAAAAAAATACAAAAATTAACTAGGTGTGGTGGTGTGTGCCTACAGTCTCAGCTACTCGGGAGGCTGAGGTGGGAGGATCACCTGAGCCCAAGCAATTGAGGCTGCAATGAGTTGAGATTGCACCACTGCACTCCCGCCTAGGCAACAGAGCGAGACCCTGTCTCAAACAAAAAGAAAAAACAGCTTTATTGAGATATAATTCACATACCAAACAATGTACCCATTAAAAGTATGCAGTTCAATGGTTTTTAGTATATTCACAGAGTTGGACAACCAACATTACAATCCATTTTAGAACATTTTCATCACTTCTAAGGGAAACCTTGCATAGTTTAGCTTTACTCCCTAGCCTCCCCTCCCCTTAGCCCTAAGTAACCACTCATTTACTTTCTGTATCTGTAGATTTCCCTGTTCTGGACATTTCATATGAGTGAGTCATATAACATTTGTCCTTTTGTGTCTGCCTTCTTTCACTTAGCATAGTGTTTTCAAAGTTCATCCACGTTGTAGCATATATCAGAACTTCATTCCTTTTTATGGTGAAATAATATTCCATTATACGGCATGCCAGATTTTAATTCTGCTCCTTTCACCCTACTCTGCTGTTTTCCAGTGATGTTAAAGTACCTCTTGTATACCTTTGGCATTAAATGAGTGTTTGTTCACTGAGTGACAGAAGCCTCAAATTATCCAGGCTGCTTGGGGTAGGGGAAGTCTTGCTTTTCTCCCTCTTCTCTCTGTCTTTCCCTGTCTTTTTTTTTTTTTTTTAATTGAGATGGAGTCTTGCTCAGTTACCCAGGCTGGAGTGCAATGGCGCGATCTCGGCTCACTGAAACCTTCGCCTCCCGGGTTCAAGTGCTTCTCCTGCCTCAGCATCCTGAGTAGCTGGGATTACAGGCACCTACCATCATGCCCAGCTAATTTTTGTAATTTTGTAGAGACGGGGTTTCTCCATGTTGGCCAGGCTGGTCTCAAACTCCTGACCTCAGGTGATCTGCCTGCCTCGGCCTCCCAGAGTGCTGAGATTACAGGTGTGAGCCACCGCTCCCGGCCTTTCCCTGTCTTTTTGTTCTCCATTTCCTCTCCCAGAAGGACAGGGAAAGGAGTGGACAGAGATGATGCAGGGTTGGAAAACATGAATGGATTAGGTTCGGATTCCAGTGCTTCTGTGCCAACATCTCAAATAATCACGAGGTGGCCCCACAGAAACTAGAAACACCATCCTGGGCTCTGCAGGGCCTGTGGTAAATGGGGTTGTCACTGGGCTTCAACCTCCCACATCTCGCTCCCCTGGCCTGGTGGTCCTGGGTGGGCCAGGAAGAGGGGGACACACTTTCTGCTACACTTGGAGGAGGCTCTCAGAGGGAGGAGCCAAATCCAGGAACGTTGTCTCCCTCACTGACTCTCTCTTTTCTGAGCAAGGGATCAGTGAAAGAGATGTATAGTTCTCTCTCTCTCTCTCTTTTTTTGAGATGGAGTTTCACTCTATTGTCCAGGCTGGAGTGCAGTGGCACCATGTTGGCTCACTGAAAGCTCCACCTCCCGGGTTCAAGCAATTCTCCTGCCTCAGCCTCCCGAGTAGCTGAAATTACAGGTGCCCAGCACCACACCTGGATAATTTTTATATTTTTAGTAAAGACAGGGTTTCACCATGTTGGCCAGGCTGGTCTCGAACTCCTGATCTCAGGTGATCCACCCGCCTGTGCAGTGGCGCAGTCTCGGCTCACTGAAAGCTCCACCTCCCGGGTTCACGCCATTCTCCTACCTCAGCCTCCCAAGTAGCTGGGATGACAGGTGCCCACCACCACGCCTGGCTAATTTTTTGTGTGTTTTTAGTAGAGACAGGGTTTCACCGTGTTAGCCAGGATGGTCTCAATCTCCTGAGCTCATGATCCGCCCGCCTCCGCCTCCCACAGTGCTGGGATTGCAGGCGTGAGCCACCACGCCCAGTCTGTTTTTCCCTTTTTTTAAGAGACCTTGGGCTCAAGTGATCCTCCCACCTCAGCTTTCAAGTAGCTGGAGTTACAGGTGTGCTGCCACCACACCTGGCTAGGTGATGGCTACATGGGAATTAATTATACTGAACTCCCTAATTTTGTAAAAGCTTGAGTTTTTTCTATAATAGAAGTTGGAAATGCAATAAAATAAGATAAAAGAGCATCAGTTGAGAACTACAGGCCTGGCGCGGTGCTCATGCCTGTAATCCCAGCACTTTGTGAGGCTGATGGGGGTGGATCACCTGAGGTCAGGAGTTCAAGACCAGCCAGGCCAACATGGTGAAACCCCGTCTCTACTAAAAATACAAAAAAAAAAAAAAAAAAAAAATTAGCTGGGCATGGGTGTCGTGGCGAGCGCCTGTAATCCCAGCTACTTTGGAGGCTGAGGCAGAAGAATCACTTGAACCTGGGAGGCAGAGGTTGCAGTGAGCCGAGATTGCACCATTGCACTCCAGCCTGGGCAACAACAGAGAAACTCTGTCTCAAACAAAAACAAAAACTAAAGACCCAAAGACAAGAAGCCATCACCTAGGAACAAATATCAACATTTTGCCTGTTTCATGTATACTACCCTCCCCCAAACACATTCTCCCCTTCTGAATATCCTAAAGCAAATCCTGGATATACTTTCCTTTTACCTGTAAATACTTTAATAGGCATCTCCAACAGACAAAGAGGCTTTATTTGTTTTTTGCCCTTTTGTTTCTGCTGAACATAAGCACAAGACCAGTCACAGTCAACAGAATTAATGGCAATATCAACCAATACCCAGTCTATGTTCAGTTTTCCCTGATAGTCTAGGAATGCTTTTTACAGTTGGTCAATTTAGGATCCAAATCAAGTCCATGCTTTGCATTTGGTTGTTTGGTTTCCTGTCTGTTTTACTAGGAAACTGGCCTCTTTTTCATGCCATGTATGTAAGAGAAACTGGGATTCTCCTGCAGAATTCCCCATAGTTTGGAATTGGGCAATTGCAGTCAAGTGGTGTTGTTTAACTTGTTCTTCTGTTCCCTGTATTTCCTCATAAACCAGTAGTCTGGGTCGAGGTGTGGTTGGATCAGGCTCAGCTGTGGCAAGAACATTTCCTACAGTGCCGCTCTGTGCATCTTACTGCAGCACATGAGGAAGGACATGAGGTCTTCAGTCAGTTTACAATACTTCTTTTAAAGGTCGCAGGATGAGCAGAGCTGTAGTGTCTTGGGGTGAGAGGTAGAGCATGAAGGAGCTCAGACATTTTGGAACCAGGAACTACCAGCCAGGAAGGCCTAGCCAGGGGTCCCCAGTCTGAGGGAGAAGCTGGCACCAAGCTTTCGCTCTTCACCATTCTTCCCAGGGAACCCACAGACTACATATAGGTACCTGCTTGCTCTTCTTAAACAATTCGTAGACATCTCAGGAAGAAGACTAGAACCTGGCTAGATGAGGTGTCTCCCCTCTCAGATGGGAACTCTTTGAAGGCAGAGCTGTGTTTCCCTTTCAAATTGGGGCTTCCTGAGGGCTGGGCTGTGTCTCCCCTTAGACCAGGGCTCCCTGAGGATGGGGCTGTGTCTCCCTCAGACTGAGGCTCCCTGAGGATGGGGCTGTGTCTCCTCTCAGACTGGGGCTCCCTGAGGATGGGACTGCGTTTCCCTCAAACTGGGGTTCCCTGAAGACAGGGCTGTGTCTCCCCTCAAACTAGGGCTCCCTGAGGACGGGGCTGCATTTCCCCCTCAGACAGGGGCTCC
>NC_045438.1:126137870-126285093 GCF_002776525.5 Piliocolobus tephrosceles
GACTGGGGCTCCCTGAGGACGGGGCTGCGTCTCCCCTCAGACTGGGGGTCTCTGAAGACAGGACTGTGTCTCCCTCAGACTGGGGCTGTCTGAGGACGGGACTGTGTCTCCTCCTCACGTCACCCCTCACTGTCTGTACTACCTCACGCCCAGTGACTTACTGTCTTAGTTCACTGGGAGCTGCTGTAACAGAATACTTGAGTCTGGAAAGTTGATAAAGAGCGAGATTTATTTCTTACTGTTCTGGAGACTGGGAAGTCCAAGGTGGAGGGGCCACATCTGCTGAGGGGCCCGAATTCATCCTTTTCCTCAGGAACCCACTCCCGTGATAAAGGCATTAATCTGCTCATGAGGACAGAGCCCTCGTAATCCAGTCACCTCTCAAAGGTCCATCTCTCGCCACTGTCATGCTAGGCCTCACGTTTCCAACACAGGAACTTTGGGGGACACATTCAAACCACAGCACTACCCAAAAAAGCCATCTTCAAAGCATACTAAACACGTAGTGCGCACCCAATGCTCTACGCGTATGGCCCCATTTGGTGTCCACTATCCCGTCAAGTGTTTAAAATCTCATTTCTTAGATGAGAAAACTCAGTCTCAGAGAGGTTAGGCCAGTTCTCAAGTTCTCACAGGTGTCCCTCAGCCAGCGTCCTGCTTGGGGTGACCCCCTGTCAGGTATACCCCTGCCCATTGCCCTATGACTGGCCTTACTGATTTGATTCAGTTACTAAATTATGTTGGTTTTTCCAGAAAAACTCAGACATGATCATTTTCCCAGGCTCTATGTGCCTTACTTATGGGAGAGTGGCCTAGAACATAGGCCTTATTTTATTCAAGACCCTTTCAAACCCTGGTGACTCCTCCCCCACCGCAGAGTGAAATTCATAGCCTGGGAAACACGCTGCGATATAAATAGCCGGCTCACCACTAAGGCGCTCTCCTCTGCCTGGCTTTGTCTTAAGAGGGTGAGAGGAGCCTTAATCTGTGGTTGGAATGAGGGCAAGCACTGAGTAAACAAGATGATGTTTGGAGTGAGGGAGGGAGAGCTCCAGAAGTGAGAGACCCCAAGGGTTCCCAGGCTGGTGACCCAGGCAAGTCCCAGAGTTCACCAAGCTCGGCCTTTTCCCCCAGGCTGACCCGTGTTGTCCCTGGGAAGTTCCCAGTGTGAGGGAGACGCAGCTCTGTCTTCAGGAAGCTCCAGTCTGAGGGGACATGCAGCCCTATCTCCAGGGGGCCCCAGTCTGAGGGGAGACACAGCCCATCCTCAGGGAGCCCTCAGGGGAGCCGGAGGCCCAAGCCGAAGGCCCTTCCCACACTGCTCCAGCTTGTCTTCGTACCCCTGCCCCAATTCCGTCACCCACAGCCCGGTGCCCCCCCAGTGAGGGGCTGCAGAGGGACAGCTGAGCAAGACACAGTTTCTGCCTTCCCCACGCACGTGGCTGGAGTAGGGCTTTGAGCGGTGGGCAGGCAGTGCCAGTCGGCAGGTGCTCCGTGTTGGGACCACCACGGAGGGTACCCGGCACGATCCTGCCCTCGAGGAGCTGACAGCTTCTTCACCATGGCTGGTAGAACTTGCACTGCCAACTCCCCATTGAGGGCTCTCCCGTGGTATGATATTGCGTAGTGGGCTCTGTTCTTACAACCTGATGTCAGCTCCCAGGTGCCCAGAGTACCACCCCTGGTGGCTCTTGCTTGGCCAGCTGCCCGGTGAGGTGGTTTTGCTCATAGCCCATGGCTACTATGTATTAATACCAGCACTCTTCAAGCACTCTTATATGTATCACTTCATGCAATCCTCGTGTCAACTTTATTTTAAATATAAGGAAGCAGAGGCAGGGAGAGGTTAAGGAACTTGTCCAGAGGGATGGAGCTGGCATGTGGGCAAGCCAGGAGTAAACCCAGGCTGTCCTGCTCTTATCACCAACCTGTGCTGTCCATGCCACCCAGGGCCATCTGGTCTCTGGGCAGCGTGTTCTGCCCACGAAGTAGAGGGCAGGGATGACAGGGCGTGTGGAAACATGTTTGCCATGACCCAGGCCACCTCATGCAGCCCTCCTAGAAAGTCTTAATCATAATAGATGGAAATCAACACGGTTCATGGAAATGGAACCACCCGTGGTCCTTGAGCACACCAAAAGATGCTCAGCTTCACTCATAATGAGAAAAATGGAAATGAAAACAACCCCGAGATACTGTTTTCCAAAGATCAGGTTGGCAAAGATCAAGTCTGACCAGTGTGGATGCGGCTGTGGAGGACGGGTTCTCCTGAGCATGGCTGGTTGGGGTTTGTGAACCGCCCCCCGCCCGCTCAGCCCCCTGCAGGACAGACCAGAGAAGAAATATGGCAGGTATCCGGCAAGATCACCCTTTGATGCAAGGATCCATCTTCAAGGAATTTACCTGCTCCATGTAGTCACGATATGCAAAATGACTGATTTCTATGTTTGTATTAACGAGAGACTGGGAAAACCGAAACTTCCTTTTTTTTTTTTTTTTTTTTTTTTTTTTTGAGACGGAGTCTCGCTCTGTCACCCAGGCTGGAGTGCAGTGGCGTGATCTGAGCTCACTGCAAGCTCCGCCTCCTGGGTTTACGCCATTCTCCTGCCTCAGCCTCCGGAGTAGCTGGGACTACAGGCGCCCGCCACCTCGCCCGGCTAGTTTTTGTGTATTTTTTAGTAGAGACGGGGTTTCACCCTGTTAGCCAGGATGGTCTCGATCTCCTGACCTCGTGATCCGCCCGTCTCGGCCTCCCAAAGTGCTGGGATTACAGGCTTGAGCCACCGCGCCCGGCCTCGAAACTTCCATCAGTATGGAACTAGCTAGGACCTATGTGCCATCCACACAATGGGAATACCATGCAGCTCTTTAACAAAAAAATCCAGGACACTCCACTGACAGATATGAAATATCTCAGCTGGGCACAGCGGTTCATTCCTGTAATCCCAGCACTTTGGGAGGCTGAGGCAGGCAGATCACTTGAGGTCAGGAGTTCCAGACCAGCCTGGCCAACATGACAAAACCCTGTCTCTACTGAAAATACAAAAGTTAGCTGGGAGTGGTGGTGCACCACTGCACTCCAGCCTGGGTGACAGAGTGAGACTCTATCTCCCACCCCTGCCAAAAAAAAAAAAAAGATCTCCAAGATATTGCTAAGGGAAAAAAGAAAGGTTCAAGACAGTATGTATATAATGTTCTCATTTGCAGTCATAAAAAAAGAACAGGAAAAATGAAAACATGTTTGCTTGTCCATGCATGAAGCCTCTCTTTGGTGGAACTGGCCACAGCAGTCAGGACCTGGAGGCTGCGAGATGAGGAGTGGGAGGAATTTTGTATTAAAGAGATTTTATTTAGAAACGAAACATGGACATCTTTTAAGAGATTCGTGACCATTTCAATGAACAGTGTTTAAAATAATCTCTATTGGAAACAATTATGATCTCTATTATGTTCTAAAAGTCTATTATGTAACACATTGTTCACATGCAACTTTTTTTTCTTTTCTTTTTTTTTTGAGACAGAGTCTCACTCTATCGCCCAGGCTGGACTACAGTGGCATGGTCTTGGCTCACTGCAACCTCTGCATCTCGGGATCAAGTGATTCTCGTGCGTCAGCCTCCCGAGTAGCTGGGACTGCAGGCATGCACCAAAACGCCTGGCTAATTTTTTTGTATTTTTATTAATTGTAGAAATGAGGGCCGGGCGCGGTGGCTCAAGCCTGTAATCCCAGCACTTTGGGAGGCCGAGACGGGCGGATCACGAGGTCAGGAGATCAAGACCATCCTGGCTAACACGGTGAAACCCCGTCTCTACTAAAAAATACAAAAAACTAGCCGGGTGAGGTGGCAGGCGCCTGTAGTCCCAGCTACTGGGGAGGCTGAGGCAGGAGAATGGCGTAAACCCGGGAGGCGGAGTTTGCAGTGAGCTGAGATCTGGCCACTGCACTCCAGTCCGGGCAACAGAGCGAGACTCCGTCTCAAAAAAAAAAAAAAAAGAAAAAAAGAAATGAGGTTTCATCATATTGCCCAGGCTGGTCTCGAACTCCTGACCTCGGGTCATCTGATCACCTGAGCCTCCCAAAGTGCTGAGATTACAGGTGTGAGCCACTGCGCCTGGCCTACATGCAACTTTTTCGTTTTTTTTTTTTTTTTTTTTTTTGAGACGGGGTCTCACACTCACTGTTGTCCCAGCTGGAGTGCAGTGGCGCGATCTCGGCTCACTGCAAGCTCTGCCTCCCGGGTTCAAGTGATTCTCCTGCCTCAGCCTCCTGAGTAGCTGGGACTACAGGTGCGTGCCACCACGCCCAGCTAATTTTTGTATTTTTAGTAGAGACAGGGTTTCACCATATTCACCAGGATGGTCTCGATCTCTTGACCTCGTGATCTGCCCACCTCCACCTCCCAAAGTGCTGGGATTACAGGCATGAGCCACCGCGCCTGCCCGCAACTTTTTATTTAGATGACAAGCACACAGTCAAGTGCACGATTTTTTTTTTTTTTTTTAAGAGACAGTCTTGTTCTGTTGCCCAGGCTGAGTGCAGTGGTGTGATCATAGCTCACTGCTGCCTTGAACTCCTGGGCTCGAGTGATCCTCCTGCCTCGGCCTCACAAAGTGCTGGGATTACAGACATGAGCCACCATGCCCAGCCAAATGCACGAATCCCAAGTGTGCAGCTCAGTGAGTTTTGACACATGAAACACCTGGGTAATCACACCCAGGTCAGGTAGAACATATCCAGCCTGCCTGAGGGAAGGGGAGACTTTCCACTGTAAAGATCCCTTTTGGATTCTGAACCTGTGTGAATGTATAGTAAGCTCTAAATAAATATACAAAAACATATAGAAGTGCAGAAGATATGCTGGGAGCCCAGCCCATTAGCCTGCAGAACCTGCTTGCAGTTGTGTCTCTTAGGTGAGTCAGGAGCTCCACCCTGGCTGGGGGTGGAGTCCTCTGAGGGCAAGGACTGTGCCTGCCTTGGGTCTCCATCCCCTGCCTCTGCACAGGCCCTGGGCCCGAGCAGGCCTTCTGGAAACACCTGGCTGGAAAGGGCCTTGGCCACCAGTGACCTGTAAGGGGGAGATGAGGTTGGTGAGGGAGCTGGGGCATCACCAGTGGCAGCCAGATGCTTGTCCATCAACAGCTCCTGTCCTGCTGCTCCTCCTACCCTCCAGGCATGGCCCCAAGAAAGGGCCTGGCAGCACAGAGTGGTTGGGTGAATTTCTATATTCCCTATTGACTTGAGTCTTGGATTACCATCTGCCTCAACCCTCTAGACCATAAGGTTGAGGAAGGCAGGGGCGTTTATTCATTGCTTTGTCTTCAGTACCTAGAACAGTGGCTGGCATGTAGCAGGTGCACAGCAAATATATACCAAGCGTGTGAGTGAATGACTATTCCAGGCTTCCAGAGGCAGGGGATGGGAGGAAGTGGCCCCGGTGAGAAGCCCAGGAAGCCCATCTCCAGCTGTCTCTTTCCCTTCCAGTCGAATCAAGAGCAACGTGGATGGGCGGTACCTGGTAGATGGCGTCCCCTTCAGCTGCTGCAATCCTAGCTCGCCACGGCCCTGCATCCAGTATCAGATCACCAACAACTCAGCACACTACAGTTACGACCACCAGACAGAGGAGCTCAACCTGTGGGTGCGTGGCTGCAGGGCTGCCCTGCTCAGCTACTACAGCAGCCTCATGAACTCCATGGGGGTCGTCACGCTCCTCATTTGGCTCTTCGAGGTAGGCCCTGGGCCAGCTGGGGGTGGGGATAGGGAGAGCCTCTGGCCCGTTTGGGTCTAATAGGGGCGGAGCCAGGCCTGGAGAGAGCATGCCTCCCTCCTTGGAAACAGCCTTCAGTGAGGTTGTGAGTCAGATCAGCCTGGGCTTGAACCCCACCCAGTGCCTCCACCTTTTGTATTTATTTATTCATTTATTTAGTTTTTGGTTTCTTTCCCACCACTTAATTTTTTTTTTTTTTTTGAGACTGAGTGTCTCTCTGTTGCCCAGGCTGGAGTGCAGTGGCATGATCTTGGCTCACTGCAACCTCCCCCTCTTGGGTTCAAGCGATTCTCCTGCCTCAGCCTCCCGATAGCTGGGACTAAAGGCATGTGCCACCATGCCTGGATAATTTTTTGTATTTTTAGTAGAGACGGGGTTTCACCGTGTTAGCCAGGATGGTCTCGATCTCCTGACCTCGTGATCCTCCCGCCTCGGCCTCCCAAAGTGGTGGGATTACAGGCGTTAGCACCACACACAACTGACACTTTTTTTAAAAAAATTAAGGTGCGATTTATAAAAGGTAAACAATTTGGTGTCATCTAGTTGATTTACAATGTTGTGCAACCACCTCTACCTAGTTCCAAAAGATTTCCATCAGCCCCCACGAAAATCTCACACCCGTGAAGCAGTTACCACCTCCCAACCTGCCCCCAACCCCTGACAACTATTCTCTGGATTTATGTATTTTGGACATTCCATATAAATGTACCCATATTACGTTTGGCTTCTTTTAGTTAGCATGCTTTGGAGGTCCATCCTGTGTCCCCACTTTTTGGTACTGAGGTCTTAGTCATTTAACCTCTCTGTTATATGGGGTGACAGCACTTAGCTTTGGGGACTATTGGGAAGCAACATGAACAGCATGTGCAGGTGTTCAGGAAATGGGTACTGTTTGGATATGTGCCTCTTGAGATGCTGGTCCCCGTTTACCTGTTAGTCTAATAATGTGTGGGTTCACCTTATCTGCATCTTATGCTCAGTTCCTCTCTAAGCTATAGGGCTTGCAGTGTAAGCAAATCCTCAGTGAGTGTGCTGAATTCGCTCCTTGGTTAAAGAGATATTCATTTTTAATTTTTATTATTTTAAATTGTTTATTTTTTTTTAGAGACAAGAAGAAAAATTCACTCTGTCGCCTAGGCTGGAGTGCAGGGGCATGATCGTAGCTCACTGCAGCCTCAAACTCCTGGGCTCAGGGCTCTTCCCACCTCAGCCTTCTGAGTAGCTAAGACTATAGGCACACGCAGAGTAGCTGAAAACGGGTGCCCTGAGTCACACTCCGTGGAGTCTTTTGTAGAAATTGGGTCTTGCTATGTTGCCCAGGCTGCTCTCTAACTCCTGGCTTCAAGCAATCCTCCTACCTTGGTCCTCCAAAGCGCTGGGATTACAGGTGGGCGCCACTGCACCTGGCTGAGAGATATTTCTTTCTTTCTTTCTTTTGAGACAAAGTCTTCCTTTGTCGCCCAGGCTGGAGTGCACTGGCACGATGTCAGCTCACTGCAAGCTCCACCTCGTTCAAGCGATTCTCCTGTCTCAGCCTCCCAAGTAGCTGTGATTACAGGCATGCACCACCATGCCCAGCCAGTTTTTGTATTTTTAGTAGAGATGGGGTTTTGCCATGTTGGCCAAGCTGGTCTTGAACTCCTGACCTCAAGTAATCCACCAGCCTTGGCCTCGGCCTCCCAAAGTGGTGGGATTACAGGCATGAGCCACCATGTGCGGTCAGAGATATTTCTTAAACATGTACCCATATGCCAGGCACTGCTCTAGTGTTGAATGAGAGACTGTTAGTAAATGAGGTGGCACGGTGACTCGGGGTACGTGCTTTTAGCTACCTTGAGAGCAGAAAATCCAAACCTCAAAATCCCAATGTACAAAGCCAGGAACATTTGGTGAGGAAGCTTTTTCCATTGAGGAGATTCCCAAAGATTCCTTTAAATGAGTCACTGTCCTAATGCTATCAGCCAGTGCATCCTGCCTGTGGCTGATAAACACCTCCTTTAACTCACCACATGAAAATAAAGGGTGACTGTACATCCGGGAAGCTGACTTTTTTTTTTTTTTTTTTTTTTTGTGAGACGGAGTTTCACTCTTGTTGCCCAGGCTTGAGTGCAGTGGTGCCATCTTGGCTCACTGCAACCTCAGCCTCCTAGGTTCAAGTGATTCTTCTGCCTCAACCCCTCCCAAATAGCTGGGATTACAGGCACCCACCACCATGCCTGGCTAATTTTGTATTTTTAGTACAGGCGGGGTTTCACCATGTTGGCTGGGCTGGTCTTGAATTCCTGACCACAGGCGATCCCCCCACCTTGGTCTCCCAAACTGCTGGGACTACAGGCATGAGCCCCTGTGCCCGGCCAAAGCCTTCTTTTAATGTTGAGGCAAACACAGCATATTCATGACCATTTGTTGGTTGCTGACTCCTTGACACAGAGTCTTGGGTGGGTAGAATGAGGAGAGAAACATACTGCTGGAAATTTAGATGGCCGCATTCCCTGAAAACACACAAAAAGAAGACTGAATATAAAAGAAGTCATAAAAGTTCATTAGCATTGAACTCAGGAATTTGAGATCAGTCTGGGCAACATAGTGAGACCTCATCTCTACTAAAAAAAAAAAAAAAAAAAAAAAAATTGCTGGACGTGATGGCACATGCCTGTAGTCCCAGCTACTCAGCTCAGGTACTCGGATGGCCAAGATGGGAGGATCTCATGAGCCCCAGAGATGGAGGCATAAAAGAAGTCCGCAGAGCCAGGAGCAGTGGCTCACCCCTGTAATCCTAGCAGGCGTTAGCTAGGATTTGGGAGGCTAAGGCAGGAAGATCAATTGAGCCCAGTAGTTTAGACCAGCCCGGGGAACATAGCAAGATCTCGTCTCTACAAAAAACACAAAAATGACGGCCAGGCACGGTGGCTCACGTCTGTAATCCCAACACTTTGGGAGGCCAAGGCGGGCAGATCACCTGAGGTGGGGAGTTTGCGACCAGCCTGGCCAACATGGAGAAACCCTGTCTCTATGAAAAATACAAAATTAGCTGGGCCTAATGGTGCATGCCTGTAATCCCAGTTACTTGGGAGGCTGAGGCAGGAGAATCACTTGAACCCAGGAAGTGGAGGCTGCAGTGAGCTGAGATCGTGCCATCGCACTCCAGCCTGAACTGTGAGACAGAGTGAAACTCTGTCTCAGGAAAAACAAAACAAAACAGAATGAAAAAACACCACCACCACCACCACCAACATAAAAATTAGCCGTGTGTGGTGGTGCACATGTGTAGTCCTGGATACTTAGGAGGCTGAGGCAGGAGGATCACCCGAGCCCTGGAGGTCGAGGCTGCCAGGAGCCATGAGCCATGAGCCATGATCTCAACACTGTACTCTATCCTGGGCAACAGAGGCAGACTCTATCTCCAAAAAAAAAAAAAAAAAAAAAAAAAAAGAAAAAAAAAAAAAAAAGAAAGAAAGAAAGAAAAAGTGGGAAAATGGGGTTCCATTGGCTGCCTCTCAGTGGCCCACCTTTACAGGAATTTAGTGGACTGCATTAGACAAGGATCAGCTTATTGAGAAGAGGGCATTCAAATGCCCCTTTTACTTGGAGCGTTTAATGGACAGAGGTCTGATGGGCCACGGGTGGCTGAGCATAACGTTAGGAGTCTGATCTTGGCTGTGCCTGCCTAGGCTTCACAATCTAGTCAGGAGATGATGTCTAATTTATGAGCCAAAGGGAGGATCATTACCAAGTGCAAAACTCACAGTGCAGAGTCTCCTTCAGGAAAGCAGGAGGGGATCAGAGTGGACGCGTTCACATCAAGAGGACTTCATGGAGGAGGTGACTTTTTCCGCTGTAAAAATATTTATTCAACTTCCAGTTGACAGTAACATAAATCTAAAACTCTCAGCTATTGTTATCTACTACCATAATTATCAAATGTCCCAGAGTATTCATTCAAAAGAAATTTACTGAGGCCCTCCCCCTACCTGGTACTGTTCTAGGCACTGGGATTCTGAGTGAGCCAGATGAGTAAGGGCCATCCCTGCCCTCAGGGAGTAGCTTCATCCCTGAGAGTTTGCTATGCCATACAGAGAAGTGGAGGAGAGCAAGCCAGGAATTTGTATAGAAACAAGTGGCTAATGGAATATATTACAGAAAAGTGAAAACAGGGTGTGGTGGCTCACGCCTGGAATCCCAGCACTTTGGGAGGCTGAGGCGGGCAGATCACCTGAGGTCAGAAGTCTGAGACCTGCCTGGTTAACGTGGTGAAACCCTGTCTCTACTAAAAATATAAAAATTAGCTGGGCGTGGTGCCAAGTTTTTGACACCTATAATCCCAGCTACTCAGGAGGCTGACGTAGGAGAATCGCTTGAACCCGGGAGGGGGAGGTTGCAGTGAGCCGAGATCGTGCCACTGCACTCCAGCCTGGGTGACAGAGGGAGACTCCATCTCAAAAAAAAAAAAAAAAAAAAGAAAAGTGAAAACAATAAGCTAATGATCCGCTACAGCTGACTCTTCTGTTGGTCCTTACTGTGCACCAGGTACTGTGGTGGTGTTTGCTAAAGTGCAGTGGTGCGATCATGGCTCACTGCAGCCTCCATCTCCAGGGCTCATGACATCCTCCCATCTTGGCTACACAAGTACCCGAGTAGCTGGGACTACAGGCACACACAACCACACCCAGCAATTATTTTTATTTTTAGTAGAGATGAGGTCTCGCTATGTTGCCCGGGCTGGTCTCAAACTCCTGAGCTCAAGCAATTCTCCCTCCACCTTGGCCTCCAAAAGTGCTGGGATTACAGGCGTGCGCCAATGCACTCGGCCTGTGTGTTTCACACATATTAAAGTGTCACAGTATCCACACAAGGCGGGCACCACTTCATATGAAAATCTGCAAACCAGATGAATAAAGTGAGGTTTCCTGGTAACATGGCTGGCTAAGTGCCAGGACTGGGTTTGAACCTAGGCATTTTAGCACCAAATCTGCCACACAGTGAATGCTAGTGAACAAATCCAAATTATTTTTTATCAGGATCCACTCATCACCGTGCTCACCAAAATAATGGAAGAGCCGGGCACGGTGGCTCACACTTGTAATCCCAGCACTTTGGGAGGTCAAGGAGGGTGAATCTCTTGAGGCCAGGAGTTCGAGGCCAGCTGGCAACATGGGGGAACCACATATCTACAACAATAACAAACAAACAAAAAAAAAACAAGAAAAACAAAAATTAGCCAGGTATGGTAGCAGGCCCTTGTAATCTCAGCTATTCAAGAGGCCAAGGCACGAGAATTCCTTGAACACAGGAGATAGAGTTTGCAGTGAGCTGAGACCACGCCACTGCACTCCCAGTCTGGGTGACAGAGCGAGACTCGTCTCAAAAAAAAAAAAAAAAAAACAAACAAAAAAAAACAGTACCACACAGCAGATACAGAAAAGGAGGTGACCTCTTAATTCCACCCAAAGAAGTTACTGAACCACACAATATGTGCCAGGCGACAGGGTGTAGAGGGGCCCCAAGGTGAAGGAACCCAGGAATAATGCACCTGGGATGGGGGCAACCCGAGGGGGTGGGGAGGGAGGATGAGCTGCAGGGGAGCTCACCAAGGGCTGAAGATGAATTAACAGATGAACATGGAGAGGAACAAGGTTCTAGGCAGAGCATAGCAGATGGTAAAGACCTAGAGAGGAGAGAGTATGGGGCATGGGCGAATCCAAAGCAGCCCAGGGTGGCTGGAAAGGGAGGAAGAGAGGGGTCTGAGATGAGGCTGGAGGAGTCAGGTGTGTTGAGCACTGAGGGCAGGGCAGCGTGGGGCAGGCTGTCACCAATCCACATTCCACAGTGCTCAGGTTGAGTCCTCTCTGGGACCCTCATTTTGAGGCTCCTGTGGTTTCCTAATGATCCAGCTCCCAGTGATTCTCCCAGATTGTCTCTAAATCTCTTCTCCCACCATCAGGTGACCATTACAATTGGGCTGCGCTATCTGCAGACGTCACTGGACCGTGTGTCCAACCCCGAGGAACCTGAGAGCGAGAGCGAGGGCTGGCTGCTGGAGAAGAGCGTGCCAGAGACCTGGAAGGCCTTTCTGGAGAGCGTGAAGAAGCTGGGCAAGGGCAACCAGGTGGAAGCCGAGGGCGCAGACGCAGGCCAGGCCCCAGAGGCTGGCTGAGGGCCCTGGGGCCCCTCCCCTCCCGAACACTGAGAAATAGTGGACTCAAGAAACGCGGATCTCCCCCTCGTCCAACTCTGAAAGTCTGAATCTCGCAAGGAGGGCACCATCTCACAGAGACTCTCCCTGATGGTGGAATTTAAGTTTAGGGTCCCTAAAGGCATTTGACACACAGTTGTTGAATGACTGACCCAAAATGTGAATGAGCGAGCTCCCTTCAGGCCCGCTACCCTAGGATATGCCCTCCTGGTGACTCAGGGGCTCTCTCAGATGGCTAGCCCAGGACCCGTCTTTCTCACACGGATTTAGTCCTACCCTACAGCCACTGGCCGTATCCGAGGGCTGCTCCCCTTTTAGAATTTACCTCTTATGAGCTCCATGTTGCTTCACTCTACATCCAAAGTGTCACTTGGTGCATAAGTACAGAAGTCTGAAAAATGGCCATGTTGTCTTTTTTTTTTTTTTTTTTAATGCCAAGATTGACAGGTTGGCCATTTGCTTAATGCCAGAAGTTGGGGGAAAGTTACACTTTTCTAAGAATAATGGACTCTTAAGGCATTGAGGGCTCTAAACAGGATTCTTTAATCGTGAAGCAAGAGAAATTCAAGGCAGGAGATTATTTCCCCTACCAAAAACACAGTGAAAGGCCTCTTTTTGTGTCCCATTCACATGCCCTCAGTCACTGAGTCTGGAGTGAACCATGGGTTGAGGAAGTCGGGCTGTTGGCGTGTCCCAGCACCACACCACCCCTAAAGTGCCGGGTGATCTCCTGTGGCTCATCTGTGGAAGCACTGGGGTAGGCTGCTGCCCTGCTGTGGAAGAGGAGCAACAATCAGACATGAGTCCACCCTTTGGAGACCAGGCCTCAGCTCTTGGTGGGCCCAGGGACACCCACACAGGTGGCCATCACAGCCCTATGGACAACACTAATTGTCCACAGCAAAGGGCAAGGAATTCTCTGGGAGCTGCTTCTGTTTCTTCCCCCCAGATACCCATCTTGAAAAACACTATTTCTGGAATGCTTCTGCATCTAAGGAGATTCTTTGAGATAGTCCATCTTCCTGAGCTAGCAAATACACGAGTTTTCACTTTCTTTAGGAAAGAGAAGCTTTCAGGGGAAGGAATGATTTTGCTGACTTCCCAGACCCTGGTGACCAGACCAAGGCAGGGCCCAGCATAATTCCGCCAGTTGGATGAATATTCAAGACAGCTCATTCCTACCTGGCTGGAGACCACAGCCAGAAGGCAAAAACCAGAAAGGGAACAGTAGATAATTTACCTCTGCTTCTGACTGATGGTGTTTGGGAATAGGTTACTTTGGACTGAGTTTGGGTTCTTTGCTGTCCTAAGAACTTCAGTGTAGAGAAAATAAGACTTCTGGTGCTGCCTGGGGTATGTTCTGGGCTTAATTCCCCCAAGCAGAAGACCAGATCCAAGATGTTTGGACACCCCGTCAGACGTTGGTCCCAAGTTTAATTAGATTTCTGAGTCTCGTTGAGGCCAAGGAATGATCCCTACTGAAAAAATGCTGAGCCAGACATCTTTAGCAAAGGTCCCTGAGCTCTCGCCGTCTCTCAAGAGTGCTGAGAACCCTGGTGAAAGTGCTGCTCTAGGCCCACAAGTGTAACTATGCTGTTAACAGCTGTCAATAGATATTAAAATTCATACTGTATGAAAATCACTTTTGTTAAATGACTAAGCCCATTCAACAACATGTATCGCAGAATCCCCTACTACAGCTAGTATTTGCCAAAAAGGAAAAGAAACCCACCCTAAAGGGAAGCATTGGTAACGATCATTGTTATAAACATGGCCTGCGTATCACATCACTCCATCTTGTCATCTCTTACCTGTAACAACAGTGACTATTAGAGCAGTGACTATTATTATATCCAAATAATCTCAGCATTTGCTAGAGTTTGAACCAGAGCTGATACATGGAATTTTAATGTAGTAATTTAGGCAAAACTCCAAGCCATTTTTTCTTCTCCTCTGGCCAAAACGTTATTTCCTCAAACAGGGAAATATCTCTACGGGGCCAGGTTATAGGGGCAAATGCGAACAACCTGAGCATCTGAAGGTTGCTGAGAGGCCCGAGTGCATTGACCCTACAATATACGTCACTCATTGGTTCGGAGCAGGCTTAGGGTTAACTGCATTTGAACAGGTCTTCTCAGGTAGCCGGTAGTTGCTAGAGAAACCTGGACCATCCCTTTTGGTCACCTACCAGTGCCCACGAAGTCTCTATCAGGTTTTTGCTTGTGTGTAACTTCAGTCTTTCCTTGGGCTGGTGTAAATCCTTTTCTCCTGAGGGACCCAGCCAGCTTTTTTTTTTTTTTTTTTTTTTTTTTGCAAATGTGGAGTTTTGCTCTTGCTGCCCAGGCTGGAGTACAATGGCATGATCTCAGCTCACTGCAGCCTCTGCCTCCTGGGTTCAAGTGATTCTCCTGCCTCAGCCTCCCTACTAGCTGGGATTACAGCATTGGCCACCACACCCCGCTAATTTTTGTATTTTTAGTAGAGATGGGGTTTCGCCATGTTGTCCAGGCTGGTCTCGAACTCCTGTCCTTAGGTGATCTGCCTGCCTTGGCCTCCCAAAGTGCTGGGATTACAGGAGTGAGCCACCGCACCTGGCCCAGCCAGCTTTTAAAGCTCTGCCAGCATAGCCCTGGGACGGGGGTGAGGGGTAAAGATAGAGCCTTAGGACTTTCATTTTTAAAATGCTCACTCCATAGGGAAGAAACAGGTGATGACTATCCTGAATATTTGGGAAGCTGTGTCCTGGAATTTCTGGCCTCAGTTCCAGAACCCACAGCTTCTTTACAACATGCTTCAAGCCCAGGACTGAGCTGCCAGTAAATAAACCCCTAGTAACCTTAATATGGGTTAATAAGATTAGGTGCCTGCTCTGCACGCTCCCCTGCCCCTCCTCGTTCGGGCACCTGTTATGCTAAGCCAGCATGTTTGCAGCTTAGCCAGGGGCAATCGTGGACCAAGAAAGGGCTTTTCATCCACTACTGGCTAAAAAGATGGCTCTCGATGACAGCGCAGGCAGGCAGCAGCACTGTGTCAGGAAGAGAAAAGTGTCTGTCGAATACTACGGAAGTCCAGGGAAGAGAGAGGTGCCTTCCCAGGTCACAGTGGATAGATTGGCTGGAAGGGGAAAAACATGTCAGACCTTAACTCCTGACAGCATTTTATCCTGTCCATCACAGAGGAGTGTAAACAGCAAAGTTAGAGATTAGAGAATGCTGAGCTTTCAGGATGGCATCAAGAGGAGGATTAAGATGTAAGGGACAACTTCTAGCTATTTACCTGAGGGAAGTGAAAATTCAAGTTTATACAAAAACCTATCCATGAATGTTTGCAGCAATCACCAAAACAATCATCCAAACTCACCCAAATGCCCTTCATCTGGCAACTGCCCAGAAGTCTATAACGGAATGCTACTCAGCAATCCAAAGGAACAACAGGGAGGACCCAGATGCATTCTTCTTTAGTGAGAAGACAGACTCAAAATGCTATATACGATACAATTCCATTTATATAACATTCAGGAAGAGGCAAAACAAAGGGAGAGAAAAGCACTGGTAGCTGGAAGCCAGGATGAGGCAAGAAGCTGACTACAAAGGGGACTTTTGGGGACGATAGAATTGTTCTATTTCCTGATTGTGGTTGTTAAACTGTATGCATTTGTTAAAATGTATAAAACTGTACACTAAAAAGTTAATGTTTGTAAAATATACCTCAATAAATGTGACTTAAAAAACAAGAGTAGGAACAGGTTAGGCACAGTGGCTCACACCTATAATCCTAGCATTTTGGGAGGCTGAGGCTTGAGAATCATTTGAACCCAAGAATTCAAGACCAGCCTGGGCAACATAGCGCGACCATATCTACAAAACAAAAACAAAAACAAAAACAAAAACAAAAACAAAAAGCAAAAAACAAACAAACAAAAAACACAGAAATTAGCCAGGCGTGGTGGCATGTGCCTGTAGTACCAGCTACTGGGGAGGCTGAGGTGGGAGGATTGCTCAAGCCCAGAAGGTTGAGGCTGCAATGAACCAAGGCTGTGCCACTGCACTCCAGCCTGGGGGACCCTGTCTCTCAAAAAAAAAAAAAAAACAAACAAACAAACCAAACCACCACCACCAAAACCAAGAGTAGGAAGAGAGGGAGGAACGAGTCAGAAGGGGCTTCATGAATTCCTGGAACTAAAGACAAGAGTAGTGAAGGCAGTAGGCTGGGAGCAGCGTTAATGACCAGGAGGCAGGGCGAGTGCAATGGAAACCTGCTGTTTTAGTTTGATGCTCTCAAGAGGATTTCAAAAACACAGAATTCTCATGGACAATGGCTCCCCTAGGAAGACAGTGTAGCTGCCTTCCTCTCTCTCTCTCAAAAGCAGGAAGTGGGGAGTATGTGAGGACACGGACCTTGGGATCACCAGGTAAGGATGAACAGGAGTTTAAACCCAGACACAGGTCTTGGAGTGCCCTGTTTCCCAGTGATTTGAGTTCCGAAAAGGTCCAGAAAGGTCACACGCTGTCATGGCTAACGAATATGAAACTTAATCAGCTGAACTGATGATCATACTTTATCTGGGAAGGTCAAGATAGTTTGGCTAATGGCCATAATTGACACTAATAATATAAGCCTCTTAAATTTAAAGCTAATGCAGATATCCCACTATATTTGTAGCAAGGTGACACGGGGCACACTGCTGTGGCAGGTTAAGTGTGTAAAACGAAACAGAAAGATATATGCTAACGAAAAGTAATGCCAACACCTAAAGCATTTATTTGGATATCTTTAAACTTTTTACATATGATACATTCCAAATTTTACAAGTTGTCCACAGATATTAAAGTTATAGCCAATGTATTAAACAGATATGATTTTCCCTGATACGGAAAGCATATGTTATATAAACATTTCTACAACATAAAACATGCAGAACAAATCATAAAACTAACATGATTTGTAAGGTAGGAAAGACAACTACCTCAACACCAGAAAATAAAAAGGTGTGTATGTTGCAATTTCATGTAAATTCATCTTCTCCCAGGCTCGGTGATATTCTCAGAGAATGGAATCCAGAGACACCCTTTGCTAACTCCAGGCTCCTAGGAAGTCGGGCCAGAAAGCTGAGTATTGTTTTGATTTGGTGAAAATGTTTATAATCCACTTGTAGAGAGAGAAACCTGGTCTTATTATTTTAAATTTTAGCTTGGTGAACATATGAAAAAAAGCTAAAAGAAGCTTACCTTAAAAGCTAAAGAAACTGGATGTGACAGAGGCCAAAATAAACATGAATTATGCCACCTATAGCCCAACCAACCAGATCTTTTGAAGGCCAGAAAAAGGGGGAGAGAGGTGGATTCAAATGTGAATTTTCTTCCTGTTGGTTCTCCTCTCAGCTGGGTGAGTCAGTCCCAAGCAAGAATGGTGATGGGTCATCCTCCTCTCAAGAGGGCGCGGTGCTTTCACACACTACCTTGGAGAGGAATGTGGCTTCTACATCCTCACTTATTTTAGCCTCAGGTCTGGATTTCTGACCTTCTTCCTGCTATACTGTGGAACGTGCCTAGTTGACTGGTAGCTGAGTGGAACAAAACTTGTAATTCAAAGAAAACTGATTGAAAGGGTCACTTGCATTGGTTAAAAAAATCCAAGAGCCTCTTATTATTCATTTGTTCCTTAGCCCCACACCTCAGACAGGCTCAGAATTTATTCCTCTACTAAGTCTTCAGTCACTCTCTGCATGTATTCAAGCTCTCAGCAATCATACATCAAACAATAGTAGTTGTGTGGTACATAATAATTATAAGCTATTTTGTAAGTGGCTCTTGTTCTAGGAAGGCACCTCAGTAAGAACAATCTTCAAAAAGAATAAAAAGCCTGGGTGCCAGACCATCCCAGGAATGCACTAAGTGAGCCAGCAAGGAAGCAGCAGCTTGTCTGTTCCAGGAAATTCTGGCTGGGTGGGAGTGGGTTCTCACCTTCTTTAGTGTTTGACTTTAGATGATATACTCTGCCAATTTAGCCTTAGAAATAACAAGAGAATATTACTGTCTGAAACATTAGGATATTCTAAAAGAATACAGATAAGAAAATTAGAATACTCTTTTAGAATACCTATTATTTTAAACTTAAGCTTGGTGAGTATCTGAAAAAAAGCCAAAAGAAGCTTACCTTAAAAGTTAAAGAAACTGGATGTGACAGAGGCCAAAATAAACACCAATTATGTCAGCCACAGCCCAAACAACCAGATCTTATGAATGAAGGCCTCTCATCTGGATATTAGGATATTCTCAAAGAATATCCTAAATTTTTAATCCATACTCTTTTAGAATATCCTAATTTTTCTTCCTAATTCTAAAAGAATATCCTAATTTTTAAGATCATCCTAAGTTTTTGGAAAGCCCTTTAAGTGAGTTTTCTCAAAGCCAAAAGTCTTGCCATAAAAAAAAAAAAAGAAAAAAAAAAAACCTCCAACAGCCCTGAAAAACCAGCCAGCACACTAGCAAGTCACCTTCTCCCCACGGGCTTCTTCTGCATGCGTGTCCCCCAACTCTCTCATAGTCAACAGAGAGAAGGGAACACTGCCTTCAAAATCAAAGACTTTGCTCCTAGGAGTAGGTCCTGTCAGCGGAGGGGACACCAACCCAGTCCCAGTGTTGGGCCACTCAGTGAAACCAGGAAGTATGACCCAACAGATCACAGAGACTTTGTTTCCTGCCTCCGTTGAATCAGCTTCAGACCCACAGTTCACTATCATCAATAACGTGAAATATCACATAATGGCTGGGACTATGCAGTCAGACCCCCACAAAAGGGCTGGGATCCAATCTAGGAAAAGAAGCTCCTTGCTCGATCTTAAAACCCAAGACGTTATATTTGAGGGGCACAGCAAACAGTGCAAGAAAATCTGCTGATGGAAGATGATTTTTATCAGTCCTCAGAACCAGAAACTATAAAACTGGGAAGGAAAGTTTAAATAAAGAATTTATTTCCAAATTCAGCAGAACTTCCTTCTTTCTTAAAAAGCCAACTGGGCTAAAAAAATCCAAGTTTCTGTTTTTTGGTGGTGCAATAATTATAAATGTTGCCAGTCAATGCCAACCAGTGTCTGATTGGCTTCTTGTGCATGTCCAATTTCCTCTGTGACACTGTGTTGGTGCCAGAGCTTCTGAATCTTCTTGAATCGCTCTTTGCATAAATGTAAAGGATTTCCCCGTCTAGAAAGAGAAGACACATGTCACTCAGAATGTGTTCTTGTTTATTCCATTATAACCCAACCCTTCCTGACTTAGGCTAGGTTACAAGTTATTGGTTTTAGACTCCCTGCAACATTTGTCTGGCAGCTGACTGTGGCTATTAACAAAAATACCAGCTGTTTGCCAAGAGCAGGTAAAAGGGAGTAAGTGCTGAAAGAGGAGGGAAAGATCCACAAACCACACTTACCCAGAATGAGGTGAGGGAATAGAGGTTGCGGGGAATCAGGAGGGTCTGGGTTGAGAGGCTAAAACTACCAATTCATTGTCCATTTTGTTGGTAACATATAAAAAGGAGAGGGGGCAGACGAAAGGGTGAAAGAATTATACGAGTAAAAATGTGCCTTATAGATTTTACTAAGAGCGCGAAGATAAGAAAAGAAAAGAGAAAAGAAAAGAAATGTTCCCCAGATGCAATCTTTCAGCCACACTCTCAGTGAAGCAATCAACTGAGAGTAACTTCCAGGTCCAATTTAAACGCAAGTGCAAGCTTTGGTGGGTTCCTGCCTGGGACCAGTGCCCTGAGCCAGGTATCTCTGCTCCTGTTTCTGAGCACAGCCATCCTCTCACTCACTAACCAGACTCTCCTCCTCTAACAGCCCATGCTGAGAACAGTGGGAGACACCATCACTGGGTGGCACATGGGCATAGCCTCGCAGTCCAGCGCCTGGGGCAGCTCATCTACTTACCTTGCTTGGGTTTCTAGGCCTTCAACATCTGCTACTCAAGGCTGGACAGGCATATCTATGGAGGTTAAAACTTCTATCTCCTTTAGACAAAAGAGATGGTCTAAAAGAAGTTCTTTAGTAGTGCTTGGGGGAAGGGAATTGTTAGCTTACAATACACTAAATCTACCAGAGTAGAAGTAACTTAGCCTCAAATATTGTTATATTGTTCTATATGTTTTAAATCTTTGTCCCTCAGATTTTAGTGTAATAAGCACATTTGTTAGCAATTAAGATTTTCTCAAACACTGGGCCTCCTCTATACAAGGCCACACCAGTCAGAGTGGGCCATCCCTGGAGTGCTCTGAGCTGGGATGCCATATGGCAATTCAAACAGATCTTTGGAGTGATAAATGGAATAAAGCTGCACTCTGTCCTATTCTCTTCCCTTACCTATCCTGATGTTCCTCATGGCATTCTGAAGGCTGGGAAAAGAACACCACACCAGGCTGCCAGGGCACCCTCGCTGGAAGACTCCACTGATAACACAGCCACCTCTTCCAGAACCACCTCAGCCTTCCACCCTCAGGACGTCAACACATCCTGAAGGGTGCTGCGGGCCCTGAGTCAGCTGACTAGGATGGGTTCTTACCTGAGTCCCTGGTCGGTCTCCCCATAGTCATCAAGGTAAGGAGGAGAATAAAAACAGCCTTTGGTTTTCCCGGCTAAAAATAGCACCTGACATTCCCGTACTCTGTAGAGAGATCATTCAAACGTTATACATTTACACATCAGTAACCAATGTTTGTATTCAGTTTCAAATAGAATGAAGTCTTATAGTACTGCTATTTAAACCACTATTATGAGGAAGTTATCCATTAAAAAATGTGCACAAACTAGGAAATAGGTTGAATTGAGACAAATTTGTGGCCCCTGATCCCTTTGAGAGATTTGCCTTTTTCTGGCATTAACAGTTCAGTGCAATTAAACAGACATTTATTGAGGACCTAATATGTATAAGAAATGGTCAAGGTCCTGGGGGGATAACTAAACTACGGATACAACCGAAGCTCCAGAGGAGCCCACACTCATGTCACACCTCTGCTTCAAACCCTGGAATGGCTTCCACCTCGCCCAGAGATGTCACCAGCACACAGCAGGCCTTGGATTCTCTCACCTGTGCACAGCACTCCAGTGACATGAGCCTCCTTGCCTTGAGCAGGCAGGCATATTTCTACCCCAGAACTGTGCAGAATGTTCTGAGTAGAATGTTCTCCTGCTTCTTTAGGGCTTTACTCAGAAGTCATGTTCTCAGGAAGCCTTCCCTGATCTACTAAAATTAAATCTCAAATTTAGCTCCACAGCTGCCATTTCATATTCCCCTCCCTGCTTTATTTTTTCTCCTTAGCATGTATCACTATCTAAATTCTTGTCAGTCTTGCTTGTCCTCTCTCTCATTAGAAAACGAGCTCCATCCATGAGGGCAGAGATCTTTGCACTGTGGACTACTGCATTCTCAATGCCTAGTACATAGTAGTCACTAATCACAAGCTGGCATGTAGAGTTGTGATAATATGTATGAATGGAGGTAAAATCCAAAAGCCATGAGGACATGAGGACACAACAGAAAGAGTAATTCTGACTGGATTTGTACACAAAATCAGAGGTTTCATGTTAGCGGGAGATGTGAAGAAAGTAGAACAGAACTGTCGCCTGTGGTTGGGGGAAGAGGAGTGGGAATGGTGACAATGAAAGAACCAACACAGAGTTGGCATGGGCTAAATGTGAGATGTGAGGAGACGAGGAGCTCCATGTTTCTGGAATGAATCAAACACAGAACAGTGGTCTCAAAATTCCTGGCACTATAGTAGTTTCCTGTGACACCCTAACAGTCAGATACTGAGGCAGATCCAAAGCCAAAAAGCCCCTACAGGTCCTTACCTCAGGAAGATGCCCACTCCAGAGCCACAGGAGTAGGTGTGAGCTGTGCAGGCTCCTACATCCTCCCCTTCCAGCTCAGTCTGGCAGCAGTAACTCTGGGAGCACAGCAGAGATCCACACACAAGGCACAGAGTTGGGGCTCTGCTCTTATCACCACCTGATTTGGGGCACCTCCAAGGGATAAAAAACCCACAAGTCATTGATCTAAAGAGTGGCTAAAGAGCTAGTGAAGAAAAAACCAGCCCAGAAAAGAATTCTGCAGTATCAAGTAAAGCCAAAGAAGCGTATATCCTCCAGTCTATGCAAATTTATTCCTAGAATCAGGAATAGGAAACACCTTGCACATATATACAAAGACCATGTACTGGAAACACTCAACAGAATCAATAACTGGAGAAAAAAATAAATAAAATCATCAATAGAAGAAAAAGATAAATGGTGCCACTGCCATATAATAAAATACTGTAGAGCAGTGAAAAATCAATAAAGTTATACATGTCAATGCAGATAAATCTTAGAAACAATGCTGAAAGAATGCAAAATCGGCTGGGTGCAGTGGTTCACGCCTGTAACCCCAGCACTTTGGGAGGCAAAGGTGGGTGGATCAACTGAGGTCACGAATTTGAGACCAGCCTGACCAAGATGGTGAAACTCCATCTCTACTAAAAATACAAAAATTAGCCAGGCATGGTGGTGCGCACCTGTAGTCCCAGCTACTTGGGAGGCTGAGATAGGAGAATCACTTGAACCTGGGAGGCGAAGGTTGCTGTGAGCCAAGATCATACCACTGTACTCTATCCAGCCTGGGCGACAGAGTGACACTCTGTCTTTAAAAAAAAAAAAAAAAAAGTAAAAAATAAAACATGCAAAACAACAATATATGCTGCTTAGGAACAGAAACCTATTATGGTTAATGTGTAGGAATGGAATGCTTAATATTCCATGTAGAATAGTAGGTATCTTCAGAGGGAGGAGGAAGAGGCAACAGAGAAGAGACAGCTGGGGAGCTTCAACTGTCTAAGCTCTTACATTATTGTAATGTAAGAGCTTTAATTAAACATAATGTTTAAGCTCTTACATTATTATATTCTTCTTCTCTTTTTGAGACAAAGTCTCACTGTCACCCAGGCTAGAGTGCAGTGGCACGATCATGACTAACTGCAGACTCCAACTCCCGGGCTCAAGTGATACTCCCACCTCAGCCTCCCCTATTATTCTTTATGCTGCTTGTATGTTAAATATTTGATACTATATTAAAAATTACTGCTGGGCATAGTGGCTCACGTCCGTAATTCCAGCACTTTGGGAGGCCGAGGTGATACTAAAGATACAAAAAAAATTAGCTGGGCGTTGTGGTACGTGCCTGTAATCCCAGTTACTCAGGAGGCTGAGGTACAAGAATCACTAGAATCTGGGAGGCGGAGGTTGCAGTGAGCCAAGGTGGTACCACTGCACTCCATCCTGGGCGACAGAGTGAGGCTTGGTCTCAAAAAAAAAAAAAAACAACAAAAAAAAAATTACTAAGGGCTGTTATTACTTTAAGTGCAATTATTAAACATTCATGAATCAAACTTGCGCCTCCTACTCCCATTCCATGTCTTATTCTGAAACATAGTGAAATGATGCTTATAAGTTACGTAGTATAGAGTACTACAGATGTTATTTTTTTTTTTGAGACAGAGTTTTGCTTTTGTCACCCAGGCTGGAGTGCAATTGCTCGATCTCGGCTCACTACAACCTCCGCCTCCCGGGTTCAAGTGATTCTCCTGCCTCAGCCTCCCGAGTAGCTGCGATTACAGGTGCCTGCCACCATGCCCAGATAATTCTGTATTTTTAGTAGAGACAGGGTTTCACCAAGTTGGCCAGGCTGCATCTCCTGACCTCAGGTGATCCACCCACCTCGGCCTCCCAAAGAGCTCGGATTACAGGTGTGAGCCACTGCGCCTGGTCAAGTTTCTTCTTTTTTCCCTTTTTTCTCTCCCTCCTCTCATAAAGTACTAAAATATGATTTCTCTACCCAAACAAAACAAAGAACAACAACAAAATCCTTTAAATTCTTTGTAGAGAGGTGTTTCCAGTGGCAGGGAATGTTCAATGCTAACAGCAAAACTTACGAGAAATTGGATGCTTGATTAATGAGGCTGCTGTAATCCTCTGGAAGGTTTATTAATTTGTTAGATTCTCTTGGATATCTGAAAAAAAGGGAAAAATTAAAAAAAACGCTCCATTAATTTAGGTCATATTATACTACAAGGCACTTCCATGTGCACATACTTGCCTAGCCCAGGTAACACGGTGTGGCCTTTCACTACTTTACCTATTGCCAAGACAAGAAATGGAGTTAAACGGAAAGGGGGATTATTTTAGACAGTAGTTCTTAATCGTATCAAAATCAGTTGGGGGAATTTTGAGGGGACAGACATGCTAGGGCTTTAACTTTAGAGAAATTAGATTCAGCAGGTAGTGGCCTGAGTATTTTTTCAGAAGTTCCCAAGGTTATTCTGATGTATACTTCTGGTTGAGGATTACTGTTCCATTTATTAAGAGTTTTCTGACATCAGGGTGGAATCACATGAAATTGTGATATTCAACCATTTTTGACTTATAAACGGACATTTCATGTGGTCCAACCTAATAAAATTGGGGTGTTATTTCTGGATGTGTAAAAGCAAACAAACAGGACAGATAATCTCTAGTCTTCTGACTTTTATGAATGGTGTATTTATCAGAACTAAGAGATATAGGTTGAGTATCCCTTATCTGAGATGCTTGGGACCAGAAGTGCTTTGGGTTTTGAATTTTTTTCGAGTTTGGAATATTTGTATTACTTCTGTTTGGATTCTGTAGTAAAGCATGCTCTACCAGATCAAAACAAATGCATCTCAACTGTTAATCCAAGTTGACTATCTCTAATGTTAAAACCTGAAATCTGAAATGCTCCATAATTTGAAACTTTGTGAGTGCCAACATGATACTTAAAGGAATGCTCATGGGGACATTCCGAAGTTCAGATTTCTGGATTAGAGATGCGCAACCTGTACAGTAACAGTTGAGACACATCTTGTTAGGATCTGGTAGAACACACTTTACTACAGAATCAGAATAGAATTAATGTAAAAAGAAATGAAGAAAAAATGATGATAAGAAATGACTGGCCATGATTTGACTGATAGTTATTGAAGGTGAATGACAAGTATGTGGAGCCTCATTATTTTGCTCTTCACACTTCTGAAGAGTTTTCCCATAATGAAAGACAGAAGAAAATAGAGCTAAGAAAAACCTAGGAGATGCATTATATTTTTTAAAGCAAATATATAATATATATAATATACATAACTTTGTTATTTGCTAAAATATAATAACTTTATTTGCTTTCTCTGCCAAGAATGTAGTATATTTATGTTCATAATTCTGACTTTGATAGACTCTTCTCATTAGATGAAGAAGAAAATATGAAGGCAACATATCTCAACCTTTTGGAATCACTGAAGCTTGAGAAGTCAGTTTCTGAAGGAATACAGCACTTATATCCTGATTCCACCCTTTCTCCCACCCAACAAGTTTTTGAGCATCTTTAACTTACCTTATAGCATCTCTTTCACCTTCTAGATATCTTTTAACTTCACTGTTATGGCACCAACTTTAATGTAAACAGAGGGGGAAAAACCACAAAACACTTTTACTTCTAAAGGGTTAGAACCAGAATTTTTTCCCCTCCATAGCCAATAAGAGGAAAATAATATTCTTGACCTAACATAGTTACTTCATCAAAAGAGACCTGGAGAAATACTATTTTGCCTACAACTTTTAAAATCAGGAGAATATTTTCTAAAAGCAAGAATGCTTAAATATATTAAAATTTGTGGCTATAAACATCATTATCTTACTAATTTGGATACTCTAGAAAAACTAGTCTATATTCATCTATATTAATGCCAAGCTAACATTATCTAGAGCTAGAACACTCATATTAAAAATAAAACTTTTTTTTTTTTGCCAGGCGCGGTGGCTCACGCCTGTAATCCCAGCACTTTGGGAGGCCGAGGCAGGTGGATCACGAGGTCAGGAGATCGAGACCATCCTGGCTAACACAGTGAAACCCCGTCTCTACTAAAAATACAAAAAATTAGCTAGGCGTGGTGGCGGGCACCTGTAGTCCCAGCTACTCGGGAGGCTGAGGCAGGAGAATGGCGTGAACCTGGGAGGCGGAGCTTGCAGTGAGCCAAGATTGCACCACTGCACTCCAGCCCAGGCGACAGAGTGAGACTCCATCTCAAGGTGAGACTCCATCTCAAGGTGAGACAAGTGAGACTCTATCTCAAGGTGCTCATGCCTGTAATCCCTGCACTTTGGGAGGCTGAGGTGGGAAGAGTACTTGAGCCCAGGAGTTCGAGACCAGCCTAGGCAATATGGCAAAGGCCCTTCTCTACTGAAAATACAAAAATTAGCTGGGTGTGGTGGCATGTGCCTATAGTCCCAGCTACTTGGGAAGCTGAGGCAGGAGGATTGCTTGAGCCCAGGAGGATAAGCTGTGACTGTGCCAGTGCACTCAAGCCTGGATGACAGAGTGAGACTTTAAAAAATAAAATTGTTTTTTCTTTTTTAGTGTGGTAAAATATATATAACATAAAAATGACCACGTTAACCACTTCAAAGTCTAATGCTCTGTAGCATTAAGTACATTCATATTGTTGTGCAACCAGCACCACCATCCCTCTCCAGAACGTTTTCATCTTTCCCAACTGAAACTCTGTAATCATTAAATGCAAAATTTCTTCTCCCACCCCCTGGCAACCACTATTCTACTTTCTGTTTCTATGAATTTGACTACTCTAGGTACCTCAGTAAAGTGGAATCATACAGTATTTATCCTTTTGTGACTGGTTTATTTCACTTAGCACACGTCCTCAAGGTTCATCCATGTTGTAGCATGTGTGAAAATTTCCTTTACTTTTCTTTATGAGACACAGAGTCTTGCTCTGTCACTCAGGCTGGAGTGCAGTGGCGTAATCTTGTCTCACTGGAACCTCCACCTCCCAGGTTCCAGGGATTCTCCTGCCTCAGCCTTCCGAGTAGCTGGGACTATAGGTGTGTGCCACCACACCTGGCCTACTTTTAAGACTGAATAATAGTCCACTGTGTGTGTGTACACACATTTTGTGCATCCATTCATCTGTTGGACGTCTGGGTTGTTTCCATCTTCTGGCTATCGTGAATAATGCTGCTATAAATGTGGGTGTATAATATTGATCTGAGTTCCTGCCTTCCGTTATTTTGTAATCTGTACCTAGAAGTGGAATTGCTGGATCATAAGGTAACTTCATGTTTATCTTTTTGAGGACCTGTCATGCTGTTTTCTGTAGTGGCTCTAGCATTTTCTATATCCCATGCATGAGGATACCAGTATACCAGTTTTTCCACATCCTTGTAAACATTTGTAATTTTCTTCTTTAAAAAATATAATGGCCTACCTAATGGGTGTGAAGTGGTATCTCAGTGTGATTTCCCCAGTGACTACTGATGTTGAGCATCTTTTCTTTTGCTTTTTTGGTTGTCTTCTTTGGAGAAATGCCTATTCAAGTCCTTTGCCTATTTTTTAATTGGGTTTTGTTGTTGTTAAGTTGTAGGAATTCTGGATATATATAGTCTGGAATTTTTCTTTCGATACAGGGTCTTGATCTGTCATCCAGGCTGTAGTGGAGTGGCATGCAGCTCACTGCTGTGCGACCTCCAGGGCTCAAATGATCCTCCCACTTCAGCCACCTGACAGGTGCATGTCACCATGCCTGATTAATTTTTAAAGTTTTTGTAGAGAGGGGTTTTGCCATGTTCCCCAGGCTGGTCTTGAACTCCTGGGCTCAAGTGATCCTCCCACACTTCCGCCTCCCAAAGTGCTGGGATTACAGGGGTGAGCCACTGTGCCCAGCCTATTCTGGATGTTAATCCCTCATCAGATATGTGGTTTGCAAATATTTTCCCCCATTTTGTGGACAGAACAGCAATATATTTAATTCAGTCGCTAACTTGACATGATTGTCAGGCCAATTTCTCTAGACTTCAGTTTTCTCAAATATAAAGTTCAGAGTATTGGACTAGATAGCCTTAAGGGTTCTTTTGGCTTTAAAAATCTATGAAAAGCTGAATATGATGGCATGTGCCTGTAGTCCCAGCTACGCAGGAGGCTGAGGTGGGAGGAATGTCTCAGCCCAGGAGTTCAAGAGCAGTCTGGAAAAAATGGCAAAACCCCATCTCTTAAATACAAAAACAAAAAAACCTATGGAAGAGAGTCCTTAACAAGTAAGTTCATGTAAGGAAATCAACATTTCTACCACTATTCCCCTTACATGCAAATTTGTTTATGCTATTCACTAGCTTGGCAAAAAGTTTACCGAAAAGCCAGATCCTTACCTAAAAAGGCCTACTCATAGGCTGGGTGTGATGGCTCATGCCTGTAATCCCAGCATTTTGCAAGGCTGAGGTGGGTGAATCATTTGAGGTCAGGAGTTCGAGACTAGCCTGACTAACATGGTGGTTAAAAGAACTAGCCGGGCGTGGTGGTGTATCCCTGTAATCCCAGCTACTTGGGAGGCTGAGGCAGGAGAATTCCCTGAACCTGGAAAGTGGAGCCAAGATCACGCCACTGCACTCCAGCCTGGGCGAAAAAGCAAGACTGTCTCAAAAAAATTAAAAAAAAAAAAAAAAAAAAAAAAAGGCCTACTCATTACAGTTTGAATTATTTGTGTTGAATTCTACCAGGGTCATTATTTAAGAATTTTGCTACATATGTGATAACTAAAATTTGGTTCCATAGAACTATTTAATACAACGAAGAAAAGTATATAATCATTACCTTTCAATCAGTGAATTCATTATCTCACTATTTTCTTGAAAAAGGCAAATGAGGTTGTTTGGTAGGGAAAGATAGTTACATAAATGTTCAAAATGGCTTGTTCCAGGAACTGCAAATGAAAAACAAGAAAAGAGTGCATATAACAACCAAGGGCATATTCCGCGTGAGAGTTAAGCAATAGCAGGGCTTAAAAAAAGGATGAGAGTTCCAATTTGCCAGGTACGTAACTTGTAGGAAGTTAACAGAATGGTACGTGGCAGGAATCCATGGAAAATGACACAATGCATCGAGAGCAGTCAGGCAACTCCTACATCAAACTGGTCCCAATGTCCTGGTGTCTCAGCTTTATCATTTGCAAAATGGTGTGCCTGCACAATCTACTGCACAGGGTTATTGTGAACATTAAATGATAAAAATAATGTATGGGTGCTCTGGAAAAGGACCAACCAATAAAGAAATACAAGCTGGTTTTACCATGAGACATGGCTTTAAATACCAACTCTAATCATCACTGCAAATAATCTGGAAGACTAAATTCTTTCATATGGTTCCTAAGCAACTAGCTGAATAGAAATGCCAGTTGACAAACTTTCAGAGAGCAGCACTGCATGCAGGTATTCTATGGCCAGTGTCGGGCACTGTGATGATACAGAGATACAGTCAAGTCTACCTTCATACTACTTTTATGGAATGAATCAAAACAGAACATGGAAAACAACTATGAAAGAGCAAATGAATTCCCACATTAAACTCAGATTTATGTGCAATTATGGGTATTCTAAATTTTAACGCCATGTATGTTTCAAGTTAAAAATCACATGAAATTGTCAGTTTTCACGTTTTCAAATCTGAGGAACCTTGTTTATAAATAATACATAACTGAACATTTTAACATCTGAAAGCAAAACTACGATCTTTACAGAAGTGCTTTGCAGGTGTAAAAACATTTACACAGGAGTTTAACAGTCACTGAGATCCAAATAAATGGAGACATATGCATAAACATACATTTTATGCTATAAATGTGTACATTACCATAGTCAATTAGCTATGCTTTGAACTTTTAGTCAATTTTCATTTTTGCAAGTGATCTTTATATTTGCTGGAGTAAAGGATTACAAACTCTACGTTTTGAAAGAAAGTATAAATTACCTTGAATGTCGGGTGGGGAAGGAACTCCATTTAAGTAATGAAAAAATAAAGCAGAACACTTCAGGAAAGGCATGATTCCAGCTCTGACACTCCTCCACAGATGCCAGCCGGATGGTATTTCTTTCAAGGCACTAAAAAAGAAAAAAAAGATTATTGGGAAATCCACTAAGAAAAGGTCACTGTACTTATAGCACAGTGTGAAAACAAACTTGACTGTCATTTGGAACTGATGGCATGTATGCTTAAATGGAGTGAGTTAACAGGCAAGTGGGTGTGTGTTATTATAGGACGCTAGATGTAAGTGGTGACACAGTCTCCAATGCTGTTATTAAAATTTATAAAAGTAATATAGTGACATAAAGAGAAAATGTAGAAAATGAAAAGTCCAGGCTGGACTCAAACTACTGGGCTCCAGCAATCCTCCCACCTCAGCCTCCCGAGCAGCTGGGACTACAGCACATGCCACTGCACCCAGACCCTAGGAGCCATATTTTAAATAGATTTATAATATTTTGGAATACATCCATCACTATATCCAACTATTCTCCCTGCGAACACTTAGATTGCTTTCAATTCTTTGCTAATATAAATAATATCACATATACATCTTTTTCTTTTTGAGACAGGGTCTCACTCTGTTGTCCAGTCTGGAGTGCAGTGGTGTGATGGTTCACTGCAGCCTTCACCTCCCTGGCTGATCTGACTACCTCAACCTTCTGAGAAGATGGGACCACAGGCACATGCCACCATGCCTGGCTAATTTTTGTACTTTTTTTGGTAGAGACAGGGTTTTACCATGTTGGCCAGGCTGGTCTCGAACACCTGGGCTTAAGTAATCTGTCAGCCTCATTCTCCCAGATTGCTGGGGTTACATGGGTGAGCCACCGTGCCTGGCTGGAGTTTCCATCTTTATATGCCTATATGTTTTTTTCTGTATGTTGAATTATTTTGTTAATGTAGGTTATCAGAAATGGGATAATTTATTCAAAAGCAGACATTTTTATAGGTTCTTGACTTTACAGATTCTTGACATATATACTGTTGAAGGCCAAGCAAACTACTGAATTGCTATTTGTAGCAAATTGTGACTCTTAACCATACATGAAATTCTAATAATTTCATTTTATTCCTGCCACTACTGAATATTACCTTAAAAATAAATTATGCCAATTTAACTTGCAGTTTTAAATTCCCATTCTGAATGAGACAACGTAAGTTTTAGAATATCAACTTTCCAAAGTACATTTGATCTATCCTCTAGCCTGTGCCAGATCCTCTGAGCAAATGTAGCGTTCCACAGCCAAATAAATGTGGGAAGCTCTTCATATTATCACCTTTCTCCCAGATTTCCAATTACGTTAGTATATGAATAGCTCAGAAAAGGCCTGCAGATCACCCCACATCTTCTTTTAAAAACGTGTCAACAGACAACAATTTCCCCTAATTAACAAACGAATTCCTTTCTCATGCTATCATCATCTAGTAATATTTAGGAAAATGCATTATCATGCAAAGACAATTAGCTCACCTTCCCGTATACTGGTGAAGTGTTTTATACAAAGCAAGAACTGCTGATTCTTCTTCACAAGTGGGATTTTCTTGATCCATGCCATTCTCTTCTGAAAGATAAGGAAATACTAGTACTCTGTATTTTTCAATTAAGTGTTACCAAAAGGACTGAAGACATTAAACATGCAAATATATTCATAAACTCACATATAACATGAAATGTTCCCAGAAAACATGCAAAATTTTAATCCCTCAAGTGGGAGCACAGTATTGATCTCCATCAAACCAAACAGTCAGCTGGCACATTTTAAGTAACATCAAATAAATATAGTCTTAAAAGTGTATGAAAAACAAGAATTTTCAATGCAAAACATAATTTAATGATGAATTCATGTGGGCATTAGCAAACATGTAAGTTAAAACAAAATTGGCATTCTAAAACATAAGATTCTAAAAGATTTAATTACTATCCTACACAAATATTACTCAATGTATGAAATTAAAACTAGAAAGATTCACATTACTAGGAAATTTTAAGAGAAAGAAATGTTTCAAAACTTTTTCTGAGGATACACAGAAAAAAATAGCCTAATTCATGTATTATTCTCATCCAAATACCTTTTCCTCTAATGCTTTTTTTTAAACTCAGAAAACTCAAGTATTTCCTTCAAGAAGCTGACAAAAAGGCAAGAGTTACCTGTACATGAGGTAAGTAAGATCTGTATGATGTGTGCCATAGTAACCAGATGGAAAATGTGAAGGTCTCCAGTGCCAAGGCTGATCCCTGAAAAATCCTGACACTGCAACGCAGGGAACGCAAGCACCAAGCCCACCTAGGCACCAAACACAGGACATCAGACAGATCGCCTTTCCTTTCACAGCTAAGCACATTTCCATCTTCTTACTTTTACTTTTATGTTGATTTTTTTTTTTTTTTTTTTTTGAGACAGAGTCTCACTCTGTTGCCCAGACTGGAGTGCAGTGGCGCAACCTTGGTTCACTGCAACTTCCACCTCCTGGGTTCAAGTGATTCTCCTGCCTCAATCAGCTGGGATTACAGGTGTGCAACATCACGCCTGACTTTTTGTATTTTAGTAGAGACGAGGTTTTGCCACGTTGGCCAGGCTGGTCTCGAACTCCCGACCTCAGGTGATCCGCCTGCCTTGGCCTCCCGAAGTGCTGGGATTATAGGCGTGAGCCACCGCACCCGGTCACATTTCCATTTTCTTACTGTGATCCCTCCTGAGTTCAGCTCCTCCCTTTAAGAAATCTTTGTTCTTAAAGAAAGGGTATGCATGTTAGAAAATCCAATAGGACTGGCTACATGAAATGCCTTAAGAGTTACAGGACTCTTGATGGGCACCATGATTTCATTAATCCAGTGGGTCCCCTATACATAGCTTATTGTTAACAAAAACAATATCTGAACTCTTTCCAGGGAGTAGGCAGTTGAAAAAACATGGGTTTTGAACCCATAAATATCTAGATATGAATCCTACCTCCTCTTAATGAGCTTTTTTACACAAATTAACTTCTCTGATCAGGCCTCAGTTTCCCTATTGGTAAACTAGAGACAATATGTTACATGTAAGTGGTAGAGATGTGTGAATATATGTAAACGCTGGCAAGTACACAAATGCTAGCTCTGTTGGCCTACTGCAGTCTGCATGGCATTCTAAGTGGTGGTGGTTTTAGTTACAGCAATGAGAACAGTAATAGCCAGCATTTATTAGGAATATATTGCTCTAAGTGCTTTACATGGATTGAGTTCTGACATAGTCATATAAAGTAGGTACTAACCAACTTAAAGGCGCAGAATCTGAGGTCCAGAGAATAAGGGGACAGCACTTGGGGCTGCTGGATGTGGTAGTACACTCTGTATCCTGTGCAAGGGAACCCAGTTGAGGTAGGGCTGAAATTTGACTACCCACTATTTGGATAGCTGTGTGTCTTAGCACCAGGATGTACCAGATCAGACGACATAGCTTTCCCTGAATTATAAGGGGCCCTCTGCTGCTAAGTAGTGTGACCACACTGCCAGAATTCTGAAAATGTACAAAAGCACTGTATGGGCCAGCAGCAGCGCTTCTGTTGCTGGTTTTTTTTTTGCTGGGGTCTTGCTCCGTCATCCAGGATGGAGTGCAGTTGTGCAATCTTGGCTCACTGCAATGTCCACCTCCTGGGTTCAAGTGATTCTCCTGTCTCACCCTCCTGAGTAGCTAGGATTACAGGCGTGTGACACCGTGCCCAGCTAATTTTTTGTACTTTCAGTAGAGATACGGTTTCACCACGTTGGCAAGGTTGCTCTCAAACTCCTGACCTCAAGTGATCTGGGGTGAGCCTTGCAAAGTGTTGGGATTACAGGCATGAGCCACCACCACCTGACCAGTTGCTGGTGTTTTTCTCTCTTTACAGATTAAAAAGCACAGACAGGTTAAAATACTGACCTCAGCCACAAAGCAAAGTAAGAGTCAGAGGATGTCTCGACAACAAGGTCAAGTCTCTCAACTAGGTTCCTAAATATTTTCTTTTTGAGGTTTCTCATAAAAGAATTCTACTCAGAAGGGGTAAGGAAATAATATAACTCCTTCCTGTCTGCCACTACACTGCTCACCAAATCTAAGGTAAAGTTACATAGTATGACATAGAAGTCCAAACTACAAAATACCCACCAATAAATGAAACATGTCAATATCTAATATGCATGGAAGTTCTTCATGGCTGTCATTAGGCACCAATGCTAGAGATTTAAAGAAAAATACATTAGGATATTTCATATGCCAACATATGTTAAAATGCTTATAATCTGCTTTAAATTTATCTTCTTGTGAGATACGTGAGAATTTATATATATAAGACAACCAGTACTACTAAATATTTAATTCATTATTGAGAGAAGCTGTACCACTAAAAACAAAATTTCAGAGGAGAAATTACCACACATGTTATAAATGTATTAATACTCACATGCAAAAAGTTTACAAAAATGTCCTTGCACCACTGAAAGTGATGCCACTGTCCAGTGTGCTGCGGCAAATCTCGTCAATGACCTAAGACAGTCATCCTAAAACAAACAAAACCAGTACAATTAACAAAAAAACCAACATGCAAAGCATTTCTTTCAGGAATGCTAGTTCAGAGCACAGCTGGATGCACAATGAAACTGCTCTAGATGGTATGGAACTAAATCTACGACATCTCCATGACATGCCTCTAACACAGGATAAATGGAATGGGAAATGTCTAAGTGTAATGCTGAATAAACGAAATCTATCCCTTTGCCACCATGTTGCTGGTTTTCTCTGGAAAAGAAAAGAATATAGAATATATGCATCAGACTGAAAGCAAGGGACACTCCCAAGATGCAGATGCAAGCTGAGAGCAGTGGCTCACGCCTGTAATCCCAATACTTTGGGAGGCCGAGATGGGCAGATCACCTGAGGTCAGGAGTTTGAGACCAGCCTGTCTCAAACATGGAGAAACCCTGTCTCAAACATGGAGAAACCCAACATGGAGAAACCCTGTCTCTACTAAAAATAAATTAGTCAGGCATGGTGGCGGGTGCCTGTAGTCTCAGTTATTCAAGAGGCTGAGGTAGGAGAATCGCTTGAACCCTGGAGGGAGAGGTTGCAGTGAGCTGAGATCACACCACTGCACTCCAGCCTGGAAAACAGAGCAAGATTCTATCTCAAAAAACAAACAAACAAGCCAAGATGCGGATGCAGTATTTCTCTATGTTTATTCTAAAGAGATACTCTAAAACGTGTATTTCTTATGTTTATCCTAAAGAGATACTCTAAAATGTGGATACTCTTTCTTAAAATGTAGAGTATCCTAAAGAGATACTCCAAATATTGGGGAAACTGTCCAAGAAGATGGTGGCACAAATGAGGGTGCCTGCAGCTATTAGAAACTGTTATGAGGACTAAATAAGCAGTAATAAGAAAACTCTTGATTTAAAGAATACCGCAGAAACAAAGCTACATGTGAGTACCAACTGAAATCAAGAATAAATATGCTAATGGAAAAAGATGGAATGTGATAAGTAGATGACTTTATTCTTCCTGCTTGTTTTTTCATTTTCCAAATTTTCTGTAATGTTTGGTTCAATAAATATTGAGGTCCTACTATATACATTAGGTCCTGGTTCTGAAGATCTTCAAATAAAACCCATTCTCTCTCTTCTGCTCTCAAAGAGCTCAAAGCCCTGGGGGTGGGAAAGGAAGAAAGTCGGAAGGAGACAGGCGTCACAGATGAGAGATCTCTAACTCACAGTACATGGCTCACAGGGCTTTCTAAAGGAAGGGAAAGCCTGAACAGCATCTGAAAGAGTAGCAGTCTGCTTAGGGTACTCTAGGCAGAGGAAATGGAATGTGCAAAGGTGTGGGAACTAGCACTGAGGAACCAGCAGTGATTCTACAAGTCTGGACCACGGGGCTGGGAACTGGCAGGAGGTGATAACGGAGAAACAGGTTAAGTTTGTAAACGTATGAAGAATATGATCAGGATTGCTTTTGAGGAGCCCCTCTGATAATGTATTAGAGAAGGGTGAGATTCTGGGTAAAAACTGCTACAATAATCTAGGCAAGAAATGATGTGGGGCTGAACCAAACAAGTAGCAGAAGGCATGGTGAGAATTTGTCAGACTCTGCTGGCCAAGTGAATGGGAATGCCCAGGCTAAATAATGTATCTAGGCCGGGAAGAGTGGGTCATGCCTGCAATCCCAGCATTTTGGGAGGCTGAGATGGGCAGATCACCTGAGATCAGGAGTTTGAGACCAGCCTGGCCAACAAGGTAAAACTCCATCTCTACTAAAAATACAAAAATTAGTTGGGTGTGGTGGTGTGCACCTGTAATCCCAGCTACTCGGGAGGCTGAGACAGGAGAGTTGTTTGAATCTAGGAGGCAGAGGTTGCAGTGAGCCACGATCGTGCCATTGCACTCCAGTCTGAGTGACAGGGCAAGACTCCGTATCAAAAAAAACAAAAACAAAAACAACAAAAAAAAAACACTTCAATTTTCTGGTTTCTCCTGGATGAATAGTGGTGAAATTAACTAAAACAGGGACTATAGGAAGAAAAATTAATTTGGATCGTTGAATTTTAGGTACCTGTAGGAGATCCAGGTGAAAAAATAAAGCAGGCAGAGAAGACCTAGGCCTACTATAAAGATCTGGGTTGGAGATACACAGGTGGGGATCATTTGGATATAACTGAAATCAGAGGCATAGATGGAGCTGATCAGGGAAGAGTATTAGATGGCAGAACTCGGGAGGTTTAAAAATGACAACTGCGGCCGGGCGCGGTGGCTCAAGCCTGTAATCCCAGCACTTTGGGAGGCCGAGACGGGCGGATCACGAGGTCAGGAGATTGAGACCATCCTGGCTAACATGGCGAAACCCCGTCTCTACTAAAAATACAAAAAACTAGCCGGGCGACATGGCGGGCGCCTGTAGTCCCAGCTACTCGGGAGGCTGAGGCAGGAGAATGGCGTGAACCCAGGAGTAGGAGCTTGCAGTGAGCTGAGATCCGGCCACTGCACTCCAGCCTGGGTGGCAGAGCGAGACTCCGTCTCAAAAAAAAAAAAAAAAAAAAAAAAATGACAACTGCAGGATGGAGGAGGGAGAGGAGGCTGAGAGGCCGCGGCCACAGATGTAGAAAGCAAGCCAGGAGTGTCACAGAAATTAAGAGAAAAAATGAGTTTCAGAACGAAGAAGGAATGGAGAGAAATAAAAGTTTCAGAACGAGCAATTAAGTAGAGGTTTCAAAGAAAAGGGCTAAAAAATGCCCACACAAAATGATAATTAGGAGATCATTTGGTGAACTTGGAAAGAGATATTTCATGGAAGTGAGAAAGTGTTAGAAGTGGAGCCCAATTGCAGGAGTTGAAATACGAACGGTTAGCAAGAAAGTGGAGCTAGAATATACATTCTTCTTCTTTTTTTTTTTTTTTTTTTTAGGATCTTGTTCTGTTGCATAGGCTAGAGTACAGGGGCACGATCATGGCTCACTGCAGCCTCAACCTCCCCAGCTCCAGCGATCTTCCCAACTCAGCCTCCTAAGTAGTTGGGACCACAGGAACATGCTATGCCACCACTCCTCACCAATTTTAAAATTTGTGTAGAGATCAGGTCTCACTATATTGCCCAGGCTGCAATATTCTTTTTTTTTGAGATGGAGCTTCACTTTTATTGCCCAGGCTAGAGTGTAATGGCGCAATCTCAGCTCACTGCAACCTCCGCCTCCCAGGTTCAAGCAATTTTCCTGCCTCAGTCTCCTGAGTAGCTGGGACTACAGGCATGCACCACCACTCCTGGCTAATTTTGTATTTTTAGAAGAGACAAGGTTTCTCCACATTGGTCAGGCTGGTCTCAAACTCCTGACCTCAGGTGATCCTCCCACCTTGGCCTCCCAAAGTGCTGGCACAAGCCACCGCACCTAGCCTCCTGAAGTTTATTTAAAAGATTAAACCACAAACGTTACTTCTTTAATATCCTTACAGAAAGTGGGTTTTTACTACGAAAGAAGTGAATGTAGTAAGTAACTACTGCAGGTCCGTAAGATTAAAAGAAGCAGAACCACCTAATTTCCATGCCCCCCTTTCAGGAACTGAATAAACTGAGAACTTACCAGTCTGCAAGGCAAAGGACCAAACAATGGTTTATCTTCATCACTCAAAATTCTTTCTACAGATTAAAGATGGTTAAAATGGTAAATGTTATGTTATGTATATTTTAATACAATTTTTAAAAAAAGGTTAAAAAACCCCCAATTCTACAGAAAGTACAATATTGTCAAGTTTCAGAATCTTCCAAGTCATTTCACAAGAATTACATTTGGTTACAAAGTAAAAATGAACAGTACATTCCTTCAACTGACAAGAAGCTATAATCACCACCAAGAGTTCTCTTGTTGCTGTGGTTAATTTATGAACTATCAATCTAGTATTTTGTCAGTACACTACATTTCTTGCTTCTAAGTCTTTTTATTATTTCTTCAAGTTGTTACCCACTTTAAACATTTCATTTCAGAACAAGATTCTACACCTAATTCATATCAACAAATGCTTGTGACGTACAGAGAAACAGCTGTGAATCCCTCACCTATGCTTTGGATGGTGTATGCACAGCTACCCCAACACATTATGGGAACACGAGGATCCTCTTCATTGGGATGAACCTTTAGTCCCACCTTGTAGGTAGCAGTTCCAAATGTCGTTAGCATTTCTTTTATGCTCTCAGAATAAGGGTTCCTGAAGTAAACATGTATAAAAGTAGCTCAGAGTCATATACCAAGAAGTATCACAGAAAATGTGCACATATCAAATGGTTCAGTTTCTTAACAGCTCTTTGCTACATTGAAATTGAACCACTTAACATATATCCAGAGATAATTGTATGCAAAGTGATCAGAGATAATGCAAACTGCCCCTGCCCAAGAGGAGTCAGACTCTTTGATTTAGCAGGGGTGAGGCACAGGGCTGAAAACAGGGTGCTGGGCAAAAGCCTACATACTACACAGTGAGATCCTTGACCCTGTTTCCCATCCTGAGAACAGCAGCAATGTATACCCACTGCCACAGAGATTAGCTTTTCCAGTGAACAATCCTCAGGGGAAAGTTGTTTTTACACACTGACATTTGGGGGTCACCAAGTAAAAGACTGGAGGTGTCCTGATCACCTGACTGTGAGGCTTACAAGTCAGCAAGCTCCACCTGTCCACCAGGTATCCTTATGCTTAGTTATCCAAGGACTAATAAACATTTAAGGAAAGCATCAAAGAGATAAACCAAAACAAAGAAGCAGAGAAACAGAACTCAGGGAAAACAGAGACAACATCGAAAGCAAAAAACTCATAAGACAATTAGGGTGTCAGTTCAATAGGGGCAACAGTGAGCTAACAGAACTACCTCAAAGAACAAAATCCAAGAGAAAATTATTTAAGAAACAACATAAAAACTTCTCAGAAATGAAGGACATGAATGTTCAGATTCAACAGGTTTATATTCGCCTAGCAAAATGAATAAAAAGAGTCATATACCAAGAAATATCATAAAAAATTTCAGAACACTGAAGAGATAGAGTATCTTACAGTTTTCAGAAGTAACAGAGTTACAAGCCCGGGTGCGGTGGCTCATGCATGTAATCCTAGCATTTCGGGAGGCCAAGATGGGTGAATCACTTGAGGTCAGGAGTTTGAGACCAGCCTGGCCAACATGGTGAAACCCTGTCTTTACTAAAAATACAAAAAATGAGTGGGGCGTGGTGGCGCGTGCCTGTATATCCCAGCTACTTGGGAGGCTGAGGCACGAGAATCCCTCGAACCTGGGTGGCAGAGGTTGCAGTGAGCTGAGACTGTGCCACTGCACTCCATCCTGGGTGACAAGAACGATACTCTGTCTCAAAAAAGAAGAAGAAAAAAAAATAAAAAGAAGTAATAGAGTTATAAAGGAACTAGGTTTGGTGGCTCACACCTGTAATCCCAACTACTCAGGAGGCTGAGGTGGAAGGATCACCTGAGCCCAGGAGTTCAAGGCCAACCTGGACAACATAGAACTCGTCTCTAAAAAAGTTTAAAAAAAAAAAGGTGGCTGGGTGCAGTGGCTGACACTTGTAATTGCAGCACTTTGGGAGGCCGAGGGGGGCGGATCATCTGAGGTCAGGAGTTTGAGACCAGTCTGGCCAGCATGGTGTGAAACCCCATCTCTACTAAAAATACAAAAATTAGGCAGGTGGCCAGGGGCGGTGGCTCACTCCTGTAATCGCAGCACTTTGGGAGGCCGAGGTGGGCAGATCACGAGGTCAGCAGATCAAGACCATCCTGGCTAACACGGTGAAACCCTGTCTCCATTAAAAATACAAAAAATTAGCCAGGCGTGGTGGTGGGCACCTGTAGTCCCAGCTACTACAGAGGCTGAGGCAGGAGAATGGTGTGAACCCAGGAGGCGGAGGTTGCAGTGAGCCGAGATCACGCCACTGCACTCCAACCAGGGTGACAGAGTGAGACTCTGTCTCAAAAAAAAAAAAAAAAAAAAAAATTAGCCAGGTGTGGCGGCTCACATCTGTAATCCCAGCTACTTGGGAGGCTGAGACAGGAGAATCGCTTGAACCTGGGATACAGAGGTTGCAGTGAACTGAGATTGTGCCACTGCACTCCAGCCTGGGTGACAGAGTGAGAAACTGTCTCAAAAAAAGAAAAACGAAAACAAAAATTTACAAAGGAACAGGAATTAGAATGGGATTAATTTCTCAATGGATATAGAATTTAGTAAAATAATGCCTTCAAAATCTAGATGAAAAGTTACTTCTAACCTAGAATTCTATACCCAAACTATCAATTGAGCATATGAATAAAATAAACATATTTTCAAACATGAAAATATACCATCCAGGTATCCTTTCTTAGGAATCTGCAAAAAGAGCAAGTACTTAAGAAAGAGGAAGATACTCAATCCAGAAAATAAGAGGAGCAGGGCCAAGAGAAGTGATAGCTGTGCCCCCTCCTGCCTGCAGGAGGACAGAGGCTGTGTGGGGGAAGGAGGACCCAGCAACAGAAGACCATCTGACAGATCTGAGCACTTAGAAAAGTTGTTAGGAGGCTGGGTGTGGTGTCTCACGCCTGTAATCCCAGCACTTCGGGAGGCCGAGGCAGGTGGATCACCTGAGGTCAGGAGTTAGAGATTAGCCTGGGCAACATGCAGAAACCCCGTCTCTACTAAAAATACAAAAATCAGTCTGGCATGGTAGCTCATGCTTGTAGTCCCAGCTACTTGGGAGGTTGAGGCAGGACAATTGTTTGAACCCGGGAGGGGAGGCTGCAGGGAGCTGAGATCATGCCACTGCGCTCCAGCCTAGGTGACAGAGTGAGACTCTGTCTCAAAAAAAAAAAAGAAAGAAAGAAAAAAAGAAAAGTTGTTAGACATTGGACAGATCTACTGCACCATTCAGGAAAAAAAAAAAAAAAAAACATACATAGAAAACAAATACATGAAAAAGACAAGGTAATTATTAACTATAAGACAAAACTGTACGAGAAAGGAAATATAATTCTAATATGCAACTTGTATCAGCAGAAACATAGTTATTATAATGTAAAAACTGACAACTAGATTTAACCAAAAATTGTGGAATAATTTACCAGTCAATAGTGAAGATACTATCTAATTAGAAACATGGAAGTAAATACTAGAAGTGACAAATAAAATGACAGGAGTGGTAGAGTGTGGCAGACAGAAGATTGAAGTTATTTCTTTCTCTTTCTTTTTTTTTGAGATGGAATCTCAGTCTGTCACCCAGGCTGGAGTGCAGTGGCGCAATCTCGGCTCACTGCAACCTCTGTCTCCCAAGTTCAAGCGACTCTCCTGCCTCAGCCTCCCAAGTAGCTGGGATTACAAGCGTGCACCACCAAGCCTGGCTAATTTTTGTATTTTTAGTAGAGACAGGGTTTCACCATGTTGGCTAGGCTGGTCTTGAATTCCTGACCTCAAGTGATCTGCCCGCCTTGGCCTCCCAAACTGCTGGGATTATAGATGTGATGTTTTTTCTATTCAAGTCTTCTAGGTCTGTATTTATTGAATTACTTGGTTTATGCCAGGCATAGCTTTCAGGTAGCTCTATGTACATCATGTCACTTTATCCTAATAACAACTATGAATTATCCTCATTTAACAGATGAGGGAACTGAGGTACAGCGAGGTCAAGCAATTTGCTCAAAGTTGCACAGCTAGTAAGTGGTGTTGCTGGGAACTGAATCAACCAGTCTAGCTCCAGAATCTATGCTATACCTTGTAACTAACTGGCTATGGGGTAAAGTAGGGTGGAAAATATTCTGGTTTTAATCCTGGGTTGCCGAGAGCTTGGTTAGGTCATTCATAGAAATTCTGAAGTCAGACGGAAGTGTGGGATTCTTCGGGGAAGCTGAGCAGTTTGTGTTTAGAATTACTGATTAGATGTCGTCAAGGAGAGCCAGGTAAAGAAAGGGGTGTGTGGAGGGGGTCAGCAATGCTGACTAGGAGAGGGTGTTAAGAGTTAACCACGCCACATGGTTCTTAGATTTTTTTAATGTACTGCAATAAATACAATCATGTAATGCTTAAAGTTTTTTGTTGTTTTGAGACAGGGTCTCCCTCTGTCACCCAGACTGGAGTGCAGTGGCACAATGAAGGCTCACTGCAGCCTCTACCTCCCGGGCTCACAGCCTCTTCTTAAACTTTAGAACTAAAGATCAGTATCCTATAACATTTTGCTCCCTCGCTTGCCAAATCATATTCCTCCTAACTGCTGACTTAATCATCATTTCAAATGGGTCAAATTTTAAAGGAGTAAAATAACATACTCACTTAGGATGAAAATCAGGCCTGAACCCTTCAGGGAGCTGTAACTCATCCATATTTTCTGAATTCTTTGTAGAGGCATTATCTATGAAACAGGCATTTTATACCATTATTCAATACATGACATTATTCCTAAAAATATAGCCATATAGGTCAAAGAAATTAAAAACAAAAGGAAAAAAATTCCCTAATAAAAACTGGCATAACAATCATATGAAGCATGAAAACATTATTGCTCTAGTTGACCAAGGCCCTTTCTTATCTATGCTTTTCCTTATAGTACAGCCACTAAAACGAAAATAGGAGTAGCTATTCTGTTTCTATGAAAACCAATGATATAAATTCTGTTCATACTACGTTCCCACAAGGCCGTAAGTGCAGTGCATGGTCTATGAAACTTGGGAAGCCTTTGGTAATGCTAACAGTAGGTGAGTTAGCCCACCGAGAACTGAAGCTAGCTCTGCAACACTCAGTTACATCTCCCCCACCTCCAGAAGCTCTTCAATAAAATGGGGGAATAAGTGAGAAGTGTTTGTTATAAACTTCACATGAGCTTGTGTGTTTAAGGAATTAGGAGTAATGCAGTAAGGTCAAATTTAGTTTATTAAGACAATGAAAATTAGAATGAGTCAAAATTTTAAGTGGGAGATTTCACTTTTAAACAATTTCTTCTGGAAATACATTTTCTGATGACCTCGGACTTTAGGGAAAAATGAAAACAGGTTACCGGAACTTACTAGGAGAACTTTCTTCTTTCCTAAGAAACTGTAATGCTTTTATTTGCTGAGATATTGTTCTAATCCACTGAGTCAGATTTGGTTGTTCTGAAAAATTTAACCTGCTAGAAAAGATTATAGAGAGTATTTAGTGTTTTATTATTGTTCCTTACGATACAAAAGACTCCTTAAATGATCACAGGCATATTTTAGACACACTCCAAATATTAAAAACAAAAAAGATAAGGGAAAATTTGTTGCATTAAAAAAATCAGGATATTGGCCAATGAAAATGAATGTATTATTTGTCAATAATATGTATTAAAAATCTCACTCTTCAGTACTGGAATTTGCTAGAATTTCTTAAGTATCATAATCACCATCACTATTAATATCTACCAAGTGCTTATTATGTTACAAGCATTTAGTGAAGCATTTTACTGTAAATATCTTATGGTATTAGACTTAATCCTCAAAATATCCCTACATTTTGTTTCAGGTTGTAGTATTATTGTATAGGTTGTATCCCTATATTGTATTATTTGTATAGGTTGTATTACTACATTTTGTAATAGGTTTTATTATTGTCCCCATTTTACAGATGAGGAAACTGAGGTTTAGAGCTATGTAACTTGACTAAGGCCGAATAAGGGACAAAGCTAGCATTCAAATTTGGCTCTGTAAGATTCCAAAGCCTGTGTCTTTTTATGATTAATTCGAATATGACTAAACCATAACTGAATCTCATGGGCAAAACCCAAAAAGTGGACCAATAAAGTGACAGGTGAAATCCAACAAGAGTGATTTCTTCTTTATACACAGTTAATCCTCAATCTAACAATAATTAATTTCTTTATCAGTTCAAATGCAGGTAAGTCAGTACCATGATATGCTTCTAAAATTAAAAAGCATGAGCTTACACTCAAATCTACTATTTTAAGAACATTTTGTGGTAGCATAGACTAAGACACCAAAGTTTGAACTCCTAAAACTGACAAGAAAAAACTGACTTTGCTTTGAACTGAATCCAAGTAACACAGAAATGGATCATTCATACTCACATAACTTAATATTTATGCATGCAAGGTAGACAGCATAATTCTACATTGAGAAATGAAGTTCAGATTTGAATAGCAGACATTATCAAATTCATACTTGAAATGAGTATGTCCAATACTCGTAACTAAAAGCATCCAAAAAATTATGAAGTTACAGAAATTTTCCATTTTCTTTCTTATTTTTTTAGTCTGCTAGACAAATTCTAAAAGAGCTAAAAATATGGAACACTTCACAAATTTGTGTGTCATCCTTGTGAAAGAGCCATGCTAATCTTTTCTTTATCGTTCCAATTTTAGTGTATGTGCTACTGAAGCAAGCACTTATTTTATTTTTGAGACTGGGTTCTGCTCTGTCACTCAGGCTGAAGTGCAAAGGCATGATCAAAGCTCACTGCAGCCTTGACCCAAGCAAGCCTCCCACCTGAGTCTCTCAAGTAGCTGGGACTATAGGCATATGCCACTACATCCAGCTAACTTTTTATTTTTTGTACAGACAGGGTCTCATTATGTTGCCAAGGATGGTCTTGAACTCCTGGGCTCAAATGATCCTCCCACCTTGGCCTCCCAGAGTGCTAGGATTATAGATGTGAGCCACAACACCCAGCTGAGATTTTTCCATTTAAAATATAGCAACAGATTTTCACTTTTTTGCCTGGTTCTTGAAACTATGAATGGCTAGTACATTGCAAAAAGTTTTATACGATTTTCAGACTGTCCTATAAAGTCAGTTTGAGTTGTTCCATCTCCCCCTACCAGTTTACTGAGCATCTCTTGAAAAGTGTATGGAAGATATTAAAAGTAGGGTCCTTAGAAATAAACCAGATATTTGGTTTTCATAAATACACAGGAATTTTATAGCTTAGAAACTTAAATTTTCACCTGCTCCTCTCTAAAAACTAAAATGATATTCCACAGGTCTGCTAGAAGAAAATGACCAGAGTTTGGAGAGTATCTGGAAAACACTACGCAACTGCCTATGCTGTGTCTTCCTCCCTGATTTATTTCATTCTCTTCAAAGCAAACTATTACTTTGTTATAAGTTGTCATGAGCCAAAACTTACTTGTTAAAAATATTTCTTGGAGGAAGCAGCAGAGGAATAACAGTATTACTCAAGCATTCACAAAGGGGGCAAAGGAATTCTCCGTTTTCTACATCATAGCTTGTATGTAAGCGTAATCTCTGTTGCCTTCGCTGTTCTTTAGCTTGAACGGAATCAAAATACCTTTACAATTAGAGAACATGAGGTATCAAAACAATGGTAATTTATATAAATGACAGCCACAAGCTTCAACATTTTAAATAATTTGTTTCCACAAATAGTTCAAAAATGAAAAATCTTAAACTAAATTATTTTTAACATGATTTTTGAGTGATTTTAAAAATCCAAACAGATTAAAGGTTCTAAAACAGGAAAATAAAAAAAAGACTGCCATGTAAAAAAGAATTCACAAAGCAGCAACAAAAATTTCTTGGTGCCACTGTTCTCTTGCCACTTCCCCAAGGCTGGTGGCTATTTGTTTGTTTTTTTGAGATGGAGTGTCGCTCTGTCACCCAGGCTGGAGTGCAGTTGCACGATCTTGGTGCACTGCAACCTCCACTTCCCACATTCAAGCAATTCTCCTGTCTCAGCCTCCCAAGCAGCTGGGACTACAACATGGTGGCTAGTTGTTAGGGGTAGTTCATGATAACTGGGTGAGCATAGTTCTAGAATAATATTGATTTGTTGGTTTTTCAGAAGCATAGAAAACACCAAGGTAGAACAAATTCAGGACATCTCATCTTATCACAGGGAGCCATTAAAATTTTGGGAAGTAACAAAGCAAATACTAACATCTATGGAATCAAGAGTTGTCCACCCTGGACCCAAAGAAAGACATTACCCTTCTAGGGTTTATCCTACTGTAAAAACCCTTTTCTTCATCCACAGACTGACACAGATCCACTTCCTTCTTTGGAAGATAAAGAAGAGACTTGGACATAAAGCTAAATTAAAAAATATATCTGACATACTTTACATCTATGACAAGGCAAATAACTTTTGTTATTTATTAAGCAAAAATATGGATTTTTTTCTTCAACATTTTTAGTTCCTTTCCTTTTTTCTAGAATAAAATTTCCTCTATTTTAAAAATTTTGAGCCCTTAAACTTCTCTTGAAAATATTAAGAATATACATTACCTTTGCCAACAATGGGCATGCATAATGTGCCCACAGCTACTAGTGTGTGTTCCACAAGACAGATCAGGGTGCATGAATAATGGATCATATTTTTCTGCGTTACAAAACAAAAACAAAAACAACAAAAAAAAGGGAAGCATTTAATTTTCCTATAACAAATGTGCAACTTTAAATTGTAAAATCTTTGATAAAGACTTGTAAATTTGAAATGAAATGCTAGTTTATTCCTTTTGAGATACCAATAATTTATGCAAGACCTCGGATTATTCAGAAAGTAGGACTCTAATTTTCACCATCCACAGCAAATTAATTAAACATTCTCAAATTGTAAACTGAAATTAGAATTATGAATTTAAATATATCCAATCTTTTGAACATTTCACACTTTCAGGGTACTGAGACATTCCAATTCCTCCCATTGGACCCTGAGCTCCAGGTAAAAGAGCTACTCTCTTCACGGGGCTGCCTTATGTGCGTTCAGGACAGCTGGGTTACAATGATCGCTAATAAAAAATGTTTTGGTAGTAATAGGGCGCCCCCTAGAGGACAGACTGCTTAACGACACTCATACAGCGAATAATCACATCAGAGCCGAAGTGACAATAAAAATATCTACGCACAGACCAGATCAGATGGGGGAAAAAAAAGTAATTCAGAGTCTTCTGTCCTGGTGTCCTGGTGCTAATTTTTATATTCAAATGGGATGAAAAATCAAGAAAAACAAGATGGATGTCTGGCTTCTTTGGGAATTTTTGAATTTTTTATACAAATTAGTATAATCTTACAAATTTCCTAACACTCTAGAATTATTTTTAATTTGCTTTAATAGTTTTAATTTGCTTTAACACTAGAACAGTGCAAATGTCAAAGCATTAAGAAAATCCACTTATAGCCAGCTAATGCTTTTTCTTCAAGAAGTAACAAATTAAATAAAATTACCAACTCTGTCTTTGGCCTGGAATGAAATTTATAAAGCATCAAGTTTAAACGGCTATTTCTTTTTTTTTGGCAGAGTCTCGCTCTGTCGCCCAGGCTGGAGTGCAGTGGTGCCATCTTGGCTCACTGCAAGCTCCTCCTCCCGGGTTCACGTCATTCTCCTGCCTCAGCCTCCCGAGTAGCTGGGACTACAGGTGCCTGCCACCATGCCTGGCTAATTTTTTTTTCCATATTTTTTAGTAGAGATGGGGTTTCACCGTGTTAGCCAGGATGGTCTTGACCTCCTCACCTCGTGATCCGCCCGCCTCGGTCTCCCAGAGTGCTGGGATTACAGGCGTGAGCCACTGCACCTGGCCTTTAAAAAAAAAAAAAAAAAAGAAGGGGTCTTGCTCCGTCGCCCAGGCTGGAGGGCAGTGGTGCAATCTCAGCTCACTGCAACTTCCACCTCCCAGGTTTAAGCAATTCTCGAGCCTCAGCCTCTTGAGTAGCTGGGACTACAGCTGCGCGCCACCACATTCAGCTAATATTTTTGTACTATTAGTAGAGACAGGGTTTCGCCATGTTGGCCAGGCTGGTCTCGAACTCCTGACCTCAGATGATCCACCTGCCTCGGCCTCCCAAAGTGCTGGGATTACAGGCATGAGCCACCATGCCCAGCCCAAATGACCATTTTTAAAGATGAAGCAGACCAATCTTTTGTAAGTAGGATACAAAGACTTTCTTTATAGAGAGAAGGTAACTCTAAAAGTGGCGCTCAAACCTCCTTTCACACTGCAATGTGAAAGGCATGGGCTAAAGAAGTGCCCTGGGAATTTCCAAGACACAGTTCCTACTCTCAAGAAGTTTACTGTGTATCGCTCAAGCATATGCACACAGAGCACAACCTACAAGCAGAGAAATGTGTCAGTGGTGGACAAAATCATGTACAGACTGGATCTCCCTGCTTTACTCCCTCAGTTGCTGAAAGAGGGCCCTCAACTGTCCTGCACAGTAATCTGTATCTCAAGAATCTGCTTTCTGGGGAACCCGATCTGTGGTGGTATCACCATTCTAAGTCAGAATTTGGCTCAAGGATTGCCTCTTACATAGGTAACTCTCCATCACTGTTCTCAGGAGATTTCACTCAGGCTCTAACAATAAGACAAAGCAATTATTATTTCAGTGTGTCAACAAATGACCAGGGCTTTGCAAGTGTACTGAAGCTTGGGAAAGACTGAAATGCCAAAGTATGTAATGTTACATCACAAAGAAAAGCTTTACTTTGAATCCCTGCTATTTATCAGCTATATGATTCAGGTATAACTTTCTGGAGTGGTTCCACATCTGCCAAGTGGGGAATTCCTGCCTAAGTTACCTGCCAAAGATACCATCCAAGTCTATGGAGTCATTCTTAGATTTAAAAAATCTCAATGTATCATCAATCACATTAACTGGCGGTTGTTATTAATCGGGAAGATGAGGATCTAGCTATGACTTACCTGGATCTTGAATAAATTTACTTCTGTTTTTTGATAATACAGTTGATCTCTGAACAAATGCTGCCAAGACCATTGCCCTGCTTTCCACTTTAACTTCTTGCTCCTCTTGACACAATATACATGTAACGAATTGTCTTTGTTCGGGAACCTGAGTTTGTGTGGGGCCCAGTGCTGTAAGTGTCATATCTGAAACCACAGGGCTGTAATACAAAGGTTATGAATATAATTAATGATCCCAAAAACTTTCTACATAATCATAAAATAGCAGACTACAGGTATGTATGTATGTGTGCATATACATATATATCTATATATTTTAAAATTTTTATTTATTTTTTCTTTTTGAGATGGAGTCTCGCTCTGTCGCCCAGGCTGGAGTGCAGTGGCACGATCTCGGCTCACTGCAAACTCCACCTCCCGGGTTCACGCCATTCTCCTGCCTCAGCCTCCCGATTAGCTGGGACTACAGGCGCCCGCCACCACGCCCGGCTAACTTTTTGTATTTTTTAGTAGAGACAGGGTTTCACTGTGTCAGCCAGGATGGTCTCGATCTCCTGACCTCGTGATCCGCCCGCCTCAGCCTCCCAGAGTGCTGGGATTACAGGCGTGAGCTACCGTGCCCGGCCCAATTTTATTATTTATTTATTTATTTATTTGAGATGGAGTCTTGCTCTGTTGCTTAGGCAGGAGTGCAGTGGCATGATCTCAGCTCACTGCAACCTCCACCTCCCAGGTTCAAGCAATTCTCCTGCCTCAGCCTACTGACTAGCTGAGATTATAGGTGCGCACCACCACGCCCGGCTAATTTTTTTTTTTTTTTTAATTTTTAGTAAAGACGGGGTTTCACCATGTTGGTCAGGCTGGTTTCAAACTCCTGACCTTGTGATCTGCCCGCCTCGGCCTCCCAAAGTGCTGGGATTACAGGTATGAGCCACCGTGTCTGGCCAGGCATGTATATATTTAACACATGGTTTTGATAACTTGGATTGTCAAGTCTTTGGTATGTATCAAAACCATCTCCTTTAATTCTCACAGCAATCTAATCTGCAACACAGATGTCACATGCTCTAGGTAACTGAGTGTAGTGTACTCATTCTTTCATGAATGTCCAAGATCTTCTGCAGAAAATACCCTACTATATTACCATATCTATATTCAGAGATTTCTAAGATTAAATCTTCTAAATGGAGGTTACAAAATTTACCTATGAATTCTAATAAATTACTTTAGGTTTAAAAATATATTTACAAGGAAAAAAAGCAACACTGCCCCTAGTTGGGAACAACTGGTCAATAAATTAATTTTTTTTATACCTATTATCAAGAACAGCAGAGGTTGAGGCATCCAGTTCTAATGTCTGCTGAAAGAGTTCTTTGTTTTCATCAATAAAATGCCGCTGCATTTCAGACATCTGAGCCATGATCTTTTCTCTGCGCAGTCTGGCAATCTCTGCTTTTCTCTTCCTTTCAGCTTTGTCTTTGTCCCTTGAACTCTGAAATTACGCTCCATTCAATTACACCATTAGATGCTAAAACACACATTTTTTTCCAAAGCAGAAATATCTTTATTGTAAATACCAATTAAAAAACTATTCTATAATCTCACTTATTTAAACAAGAGAAAAGACTCCTAAGTTGACCTAACATGTTTTAAAGGAAAAAAGCAGACAAAAAATTGCTACAACAAATAGAGATAAATAGTGGCATATTTGTTGGAATTTAAATGTTGTAACTGGCAACTTACTGTAGATAAATTTAATTTGTTCATACTGAACTTGCTGTAATTTTTTAGCATTATCACACTTTACTGTTTATACCTCCTCCATTATGGTTCCTTCTGTCTCTGCCACGGGACTGGTAGGTGAACTCTCCCTCATCTTTTTAACAGCATTAAAAGTCTACAAAAAAAAAAAAAGTATCAGTATCCTGTATGAAATATCATCACAATGTACACATAACAAATATTTAATATTTCTCACAAAAAGCAGAAGAATGTAGGAAATTTTACCTTCAATATCCACCGAATCATGTCTTTGTGGACTTCTAGGTAGGGAGCATTTTGCAGTGTTTCCAGCATAGCTAGTATACTAGGAGAGTTTTTTGGTGCTTCACCAGGTTCTATGTCAGAAAAATAAAAGGCACAGTAACAATAGCTAACACTTCATAGTACTTATTCCTATGCACAGGAACATAAATGCAGTTGCTTATAACACCTATTGCCCATAATTTGATTATGACTCTACCAAAGAGATTTTCAATACTTCTTAAGAATGTGACATATGTGCCTTTTACAAACAAGTTGCCAACAACTAGAATTCTTTAAGCATTCAAAAGTGACTTTTAATAGCAAACGAATTTGCTAAAATGTATTTTAGCAAAATTACATACAAATTCAGCTAAAAATAACTGGTGTACTTGAGATTTTACAGGTCTAAAAATAAATTAGCATGAAGAGGTGCATATACGTACAAATATGTTTATTTGCTCTGACCATTGCCTTTAATAAAAACTAGATTCAGAATAAAATGAATTTCTTCCCCTAAGAATTCACTGTTTATTTGAATATAAGAGTAAAGTCATATTTTCTATTAGTCTGCAGCCAGCAATGTTCAGTTATCGATTTTCTTGATTTTGGTGCTGTCATTCTGGAAAAATATGCCTTTTTCCTAAGAGGGAAGAGATTGACCTGTGTGACCTTTAATATTCTATCACATCTAAAACTCTGTGGTGTGCATTAGGGATGTGACTCTAGATAAGGGAGAGGTTTCTTTGCAAATAAATCATGTGTCTTAATTATGTAAAATGTCTAAAGACAAATTAAGAGTAATGTTGAGGGAAAATGATGATCATTTAATAAAAAGGAAAGAGAGAGTAAGAGAGAACCTAATATATATATATATTTTTTGAGACAAGAGTCCTACTCTGTTGCCCAGGCTTGAGTGCAGTGGTATGATCTCAGCCCACTGCGACCTCCACCTCCTGGGTTCAAGCGATTCTCCTGCCTCAGCCTCCCGAGTAGCTGGGATTACAGGTACCCACCACCATGCCCGGATAATTTTTGTATTTTTGGTAGAGACAGGTTTCGTCATGTTGGCCAGGTTGGTCTCGAACTCCTGACCTCAGGTGATTCACCCACCTTGGTCTCCCAAAGTGCTGGGATTACAAGCATGAGCCACTGTGCCTGGCCAAGAACCTAATATTTTATAGTGATGAGTGAATGAAATTAGGGAGTATTCTGTGTGGTTATCCTAAAATAAACACACCAGAAACAAAGAAAGCAAAAACCACAGTATTAATCCATAGAAACAATACGGTAGAGAAAAAGAATAGGTAAAAACTGGCATCCATGAATAAAATGTTCAGTGGGGAAAGGTGGTTTCTCCTCTTTCTCTCATTTACTTGGATGAGGGCAAAAAGGAAAACTAGAGATCTAGAAGCAAACAAAATTACTTCCTCCCTGTCCCCTGCTAGCGTAATTCTCACAGTTATCATTTAGGAAGAAATGGCACTGAACACAGTTACAGAAATAATCCTTTTTAATCAAACCATTTATAAACTCCTATCATAGCACCATAAATTCATTAAAAAACACCTCAGCAAATAGCTGACTACAGGTCTGTGGCAGGGAAAGTACAAGATGAGCTTGGGCATCTTTTGGGCCAGAAAGTCAGGTGGTACTTTCTGGCCCAAATGGGGCTGGGTGAAAAGGACACAGAAACTGACTAAATAAACTCCCACTGATCAAAGTGGGCATAATTTGAGCATCAAAAGGAATAATCATTATAAGTGACTACAAAACAATGAATAAGTAAAATGAACAATATTTTAAAAAACTCTAAACAAAAAACATTCAAAGTTGCCACAATTGCAGGTAACTATCAGGCCAATGGCTGATTATGAAAATTAGTAAATGAAAAGCTTTTCTTTGAGACGTGAAATATTATGTCTACAACAAAAGGTTCAAGAAAGTATGTAAATATAAAAGTAAATATAGCAAACTACTAAATCTAGGTAGTAGGTATATGAATGTTTACTGGACAATTCTTTCCACTTGTCTATATGTTTGAAATTTTTAAAATAAAAAGCTAGAAAAACTCCCTGGCCTTCTTTTAAAAAGTCATATTTCTTTATATGAAATGACAATCTAATCCCCTATAATTTTTATTTATTTTCAATACTGTAGAATCTTATGTCAACCACAGCTGACTGTAACTTTGAACTTAGCCCTAGATATTTTTATAAAAATATAACAGGGTTTAACATAGTACCTTTACTACACAGATGAGTACATATAGCCTCAAATATTTAAATTAAATATTACTCTTTTAGAATCCATATGACCAAATAAGAGAGGTTATTAAGTGATTTCTTTTTTTTTTTTTTTTTGAGACGGAGTCTCGCTCTGTCTCCCAGGCTGGACTGCAGTGGCCGAATCTCAGCTCACTGCAAGCTCCGCCTCCTGGGTTTACGCCATTCTCCTGCCTCAGCCTCCCGAGTAGCTGGGACTACAGACACCCGCCACCTCGCCCGGCTAGTTTTTTTTTTGTATTTTTAGTAGAGACGGGGTTTCACCGTGTTAGCCAGGATGGTCTCGATCTCCTGACCTCGTGATCCACCTGTCTCGGCCTCCCAAAGTGCAGGGATTACAGGCTTGAGCCACCGTGCCCGGCCCAGTGATTCCTTAAAATCATTTATATCGAGTTAGTTTAGTAAAAAGATATATACATACTTGAAATCTTCTGAGTGAAGGTAAATGTTACTACATGCTCTTCTGTGACATTCTCTAAATGTTGTTTTTCTTCTTGTAGTGCCATTCCAATTAAATGTAACACCTTGAATAAATGTTTTGTAACTTTTAGTAACAATTTAAAAAACCAAGCATATATTTTAATAAGAAATAGCAAAAAAGAAGTATTGAAAAAGATAAATCAAACTATTAAGTACTAAATGCAATTAAAAACAATTTGAAGTACTAATTTTTTTTCTTTTTTTTTTTTTTGAGATGGAGTTTCACCCTGTCAACCCAGGCTCACTGCAACCTCTGCCTCCTGGGTTCAAGTGATTCTCCTGCCTCAGCCTCCCCAGTAGCTGGGATTACAAGCGTGTGCCACCATGCCCAGCTAATTTTTGCATTTTTAGTACAGATGGGGTTTCACCATGTTGGCCAGGCTGGTCTCGAACTCCTGACCTCAAGTGATCCACCCACTGTGGCCTCCCAAAGTGCTGGGATTAAAGGTGTGAGCCACCATGCCTGGCCTTGAAGTATTAATTTTTATTAAATGAAAAGACTGAGGTTCATTTTCTATTAAACAATAATTGGCAAGAAAAACAAAATGTTCTACTTCAATGAGGAAGAAATTTCAATCGCAAATTCTTAGGGTAAGCTAAAATTACCACCACCTGTGACCAGCAATTCACATAATACATAAGTTTTATTCTATACCTATACTAGACTTAAAAAAACCTTCCAAGAATCAGTGGTCAAGTAAGTATAAAGCTAAAAGTGTCCCCTATGTAATTATTCAGTCTCTGACACTACATAGTTTAATTTCTCTATGGACTAAATCTTCATCATCTGAGAAAGACAAACTTTTATCTCTAATGCCTTATCATTTATAAACTTTATAGTCCTTCAATGTATCTCACAAAATATTCTCAATCAGACTTCTAAGAGAGTGTATTAACCTATTTGTTTTTTTACTGCTCTTACCCCATGCCCAAGTTTTTCTGTGTTTTTTGAGACAGAGTCTCCCTTGTTGCCCAGGATGGAGTGCAGTGGCACAATATCGGCTCACTGCAACCTCCGCCTCCCAGTTTCAAGTGATTCTCCTGAGCCCTCCTGAGTAGCTGGGATTACAGGCATGTGCCATGATGATTGGCTAATTTTTGTATTTTTAGTAGAGACAGGGTTTCACCATGTTGTACAGGCTGGTCTTGAACTCCCAACCCCAAGTGATCCACCTGCCTCGGCCTCCCAAAGTGTTAGGATTATAGGGGTGAGCCACTGCACCGGGCCCACACCCCAGTTTTTAAAGGAGATGTGTATGTGATGTCTCTGTATCTTTCCCTCCACAAGGGAAGACTGTGGTTGTCAGAGACTTGGAAGAACTAGGTGACATAAAGCAAATTCACATGTAAGGTAAATATTGTTCACACCTCTCTTCTCCATTATTTCCCACAAATCTTTTGTTCATGTAATGCTGACAGTACACGACAGCTAGTACAGCTGTACTAGTAATGAGCTAGTATACCACAGCTCCATGCTTTTACACTTTAAATAGGCTTATAAATAGGAGGGCATTATAAGAATACACACATCTTAGCCAGTGAGACAAAAGAAAGAATGATAGCTACTCAGCCTCCTGAGGAGGGCTCCAAAATTTGAATCTGAATCCTGGTTTTACTGCTTTCAAGCTATTAATATATACCCTCAGGGAATGCCTCTCAGTCCATGTCATCATCTTTAACACTGGAAAAAAACAGTTTCCCTCTAGAGTTCTGAGGATTACAAATACTGTATGCAGAGTGCTTAGCATGGCCGGGCATGGTGGCTCACGTCTGTAACCCTAGCACTTCAGGAGGCCGAGGCGAGTGGATCACCTGATGTTGGGAGTTCGAGACTAGCTTGGCCAACATGGTGAAACCCTGTCTCTACTAAAAATACAAAAAATTAGCTGGGTGTGGTGACAGGCGCCTGTAATCCCAACTCTTTGGGAGGCTGAAGCAGGAGAATTGCTTGAACCCCGGAGGCAGAGGTTGCGGTGAGCTGAGATCATGCCATTGTACTCCAGCCTGGGTGACAAGAGCAAAACTGTCTCAAAAAAAAAAAAAAAAGTGCTTAGCATGGAATAAGACATAAAGTAGGCATTCTATTTAATGAATAATTGTTGTATCACTTAGTAGAGTGATATGGGAAGTAAATGGAACCTCACTGAAACTTGGCTTCCTCATCTAACAAGTTATATCTATTCATGGGGTGTTGTGTGAATTCAATGAGATAATGTAAGAATGGCTTACATTAAAACTATAAAGTAAAATACAAACAAGGGGCTAGGCATGGTGGCTCACGCATGTAATCCCAATACTTGGGGAGGTCGAAGGGGGAGGACTGCTTGAGTCTAGGAGTTCAAGACTAGCCTGGGGAACATGGCAAAACTCTGTCTCTACCAAAAATACAAAAATTAGCCAGGTTTTGTGATGCATGCCTGTAATCCCAGCTACTTGGGATACTGAGGTGGAGGGATCGCTTGAACCCAGGAGGCAGAGGTTGCAGTGAGCCAAGATCGCACCACTGCACTCCAGCTTCCTGGGTGACAGAGCCAGATCCTTTCTCAAAAACACAAAAACAAAAACAACACAAAAAAGGTTCCAGACATGCCACGTACCTAGCTAAAGGACCATAAGTCTATGAGTGCCAGTTTCTTCAACTACAAAATAAGGATATGGATAATTCAAAAAAAAAATTTTTGTTTTGGAAAATAATTAGATTAGAAACATATATAAAAGATAACACATTACATCAATATCAGAGTACTACATATATATGAAGACCAGGACCAATCAAGGAGAGAATGACTGCCCAGTGGGACTGAGGTAATAACCACCATGTGGTATAAAAAATCTATCTGGCACTTGTTTTCACTGTCAGACACAAAAGCAGTAATAATATATTCAAGTTAGGAAAACACAATATGTTTCGGCCTCATTTTCCTCTGTATAGATACAGACAAGAATATTTTGCTTGTACTATAAAATACTAAAATATAAATAATAAATGTCTTCAAACCTACCCTTTGCAGCATGGACTCTGACCAGGCATATCCATTATGTTCCACAGCCCATTGCAGAATTGTTCCCATGATGCACAGCATGACATCTGACTGCAAAATGTTAACCAGGCTTGCAAACAGAGGGCAGAATGGAGGCAACACCGGAGGTGGGAGTGCTGAAAATACAGTTGTTATTACTATTGGTTTCTTTTACAGAACATGCTTTAGAAACTATCCCTTTGTTACTTTTGATAGTTTTAACTCAAAAATATTCATTAACACACACCTTAAAGCTATTATTTTACGTTCTCAAGGTCAAATCCATAAAATGAGCCACATAAGTAGCAGCAGTACAAAAGAAAGTCTGTCTTTTCCCTTAGAAAGATTTTAAGATCTGAGATAAAATCAACCCAGAAGAGACTTAGCACAAACTATTTCTATGTTAGCATATTTATTATTCCTTTGAATAGGAGATTGTTCACTAGGAAAGCTTACATTTAAATATTCATTCCACCAAGGACAATCATCATAGTTAATAGAAAACAATGTTTAACAAGTAAAAAAGGGGCATTACATTTTTAGAAAGATTAAAAATACCTGTATCTTCTCTATTTTGTCTTTTCAATTTCCGTTGAGCTTCTTCTGCCTAATAAAAAATAGTTATTTGGGCAGGGAATTAGTAATATAAAACATATCCAAAACTAGTGACATAAATCCATCTTTGTTGTATTATTTTCTTTTTTTCTTTTTTTTTGAAAGTCTCACTGTGTCACCTAGGCTGCAGTGCAGTGGCACGATCTCGGCTCACTGCAACCTCTGTCTCCCAGGTTCAAGACATTCTCCTGCCTCAGCCTTCCAAGTAACTGGGACTACAGGTGCCCGCTACCACACCTGGCTATTTTTATATTTTTAGTAGAGACGGGGTTCCACTATGTTGGTCAGGCTGGTCTTGAACTCTTGACCTTGTGATCTGCCCACCTTGGCCTCCCAAAGTGCTGGGTTTACAGGTGTGAGCCACTGCGCCTGGCCTTTTTTTTTTTTTTTTTGAGACGAAGTCTCACTCTGTTACCCAGGCTGGAGTGCACTGGCATGATCTCAGCTCACTGCAACCTCCACCTTCCGGTTCAAGCAATTCTCCCTGCCTCAGCCTCCATAGAAGTTGAGGTTTACAGGCACCCGCCACCAAACCTGGCTAATTTTTGTATTTTTAGTAGAGACAGGGTTTTGCCACGTTGGCCAGGCTGGTCTTGAACTCTTGACCTCACGTGATCCACCCGTCTTGCCCTCCCAAAGTGCAGGGATTACAGATGTGAGCCACTGTGTCTGGCCAAGGATGAAAGTCTAAAATCAGAGAATAACACAACTGAGGCCGGGGTGCGGCAGCTCACACCTGTAATCCCAGCACTTTGGGAGGCCAAGACGGGTGGATCACCTGAGGTCAGGAGTAGACTGGCCAACAAGGCAAAAATCCCATCTCTACTAAAAATACAAAAATTAGCCAGGCATGGTGGCATGTACCTGTAATCTCAGCTACTCGGGAGGCTGGGGCAGGATAATTGCTTGAACCTGGGAGGCAGAGGCTGTAGTGAGCTGAGGTCTGCACTCCAGCCTGAGTAATAGAGTGAAACCCTATCTCAAAAAAAAAAAAAAAAAAAAAATTCTATTCTTAATGTTCTAGTCCTCCCCCAAACTGATACATTAAAGTTATTTTTTTTTTAACTAAAAGAATCTCCAAATGAGTTCTCCATTACTTCAAATTAGAAGCGAAACATGTACAACCCCAAACCAAAAAAACTTCTTTAAGTTTGAATTCTGACTTCATCAAAAACTAAATAAAAGCTTTATGTTTAAGTTTTGTTTAATGTTCTTATGCTGTTTATTGAAAAATCATTTTAAGAGAAGACTGCTAAAAGGCAGATTTTTTTTTTTTTGAGATAGGGTCTCACTCCCATCGCCCAAGTTGGAATGCAGTGGTGCAATCATAGCTCACTGCAGCCTCGACCTCCTGGGCTCAAGTGATCCTCCTATCTCAGCCTCCCGAGTAGCTGGGACGAGAGGTGCATGACACCATGCCTGGCTAATTTTTGTATTTTTAGTAGACGCGGGATTTCACCATGTTGGCCAGGCTGATCTTGAACTCTTGAGCGCAAGCGATCTGCCTGCCTCAGTCTCCCAAAGTGCTGGGATTACATACCCCGCCAAAAAGGCAAAATTTAATTACTTACGACTGATTAGAAAAGCTTCATGAATCTCTATGAAAAAGCATGTTAAAAATACCAATTCTGAAATGTGCATAAAATGGATTAACTGATTATAATACAGGTTGAAAATCTGTTTTGAAAAACTATACCCATATATGTATAGGTATGTATTATATAGATCTTATATACGTATGCACAAAACGCTAGGGGGAAACTCCAAAATGTTAGGTGAGGGTATTTTAAGTAATTTCCACTTTCTTCTTTATATATTTTCCAAATTCCCTATAATAAAAATGTATCATTTTTCAAGCTGCAAAAGCAATAAAAAGTTGTTTAGGAAAAAATAATTCAAGCCAGACACAGTGGTGCATGCCTGTAATCTCATCTACTCAAGAGGCTGAGGTGGGAGGATTGCTTAAGTCCAGCAGTTTGAGGTTGCAATGCTCTATAATGGCATTGTGAACTAAACTCTAGCCTGGGCAACATGGTGAAACCCCATCTCTTAAGAAAAACAATGCAACCCTTCCCTGCTACATTTTTAATTTTCCCAATTACCTTGGACTGTTCTGCCCTTGAAAAGTGATAGAAATACAAGTTGAACTCTTTGGCACATTCTGGTTTCAGTTCATACATGCCTCGTCCTGTTAATCCAGGTTTCCTATGAAAGAAAGGACCTAAGATTATTATTACCGAAGCCATACACTAATTTATGAGATAGTCTTGGATATTAGAACAACAAAGCAGAACTCTCATATACTGCTGGTGGGTGTTAAGCTACAACTATTTTCAGTGGGTTGATTTGGCAATCTAAATCCAAGTTCTTACATGCATCGGTTTTATTTAGCACATCCACTTGGAATTTAACTAACTAGACAAGAGAACCTAATGGACACTGCAGTGGCAACAATTAAAAAGTCTAACACACGGGAAATAAGTAACAAATTACAACATCTCCAAACAACTGAACACCATTAACAGTGATGATAATTTCTCTATTTTCACATGTAAAGACCTCTGTGTTAAGTTTTATTAAGCGGAAAAAAGCAGGTACACTATTGGGGTTTAGAGAACTTTCCTAAGCAAGTTATAAAACCCAGAAGCCAGATATGAGACAGAGTTTTAAAAACAGAAATGACACAAAGTTAACAAACAAGGGACAGACTGGAAGAAAGTACTGTGATGTATTAAACAAGAATTGATATTTCTAATATACTATAAAAATACTTTTGGAACAAGAAGATAGGGACAAACAACCATAAAGAAAAATGCATTCAAGTATGAAAAAACAAATGGCCAATAAACACATGAAAAGATGCTCAACTTCCCTGTTATTAAGGTAATGCAAATTAAAATAAGGTACTAAAAGACTGCTCATATTAAAGTGTTGATAAAGTTGCAGGGCACTCTTAGTGTATACACTGCTAGTCAGAGTGTAAATTGATGACTTTTCTTGGGAAGGCAATTAGGAGGTATGTATCAAAATGTAATACAAGCTTTCATTCTGATCTAGCTAATCGTCACTTTCACAGTCAAAGATACACTTGTTAATGCTGTATGTACAAGGATGTTCAATATTTGTTTATAAGAGAAAATCTGGAAGTTATGTATTACACTTACAGGAAAGAGGTTAGATACATTACAGTACATGACTACAGGGATGTGAAAAAGGGCCTGGCGCCATAGCTCAGGTCAGTAATCTCAGCACTTTGGGAGGTCGAGGTGGGCTCGATCATCTGAAGTCAGGAGTCTGAGACCAGCCTGGTCAACATGGCGAAACCCCATGTCTACTAAAAATACAAAAATTAGCCGGGTGTGGTGGTGAGGTGCCTGTAATCCCAGCTACTTGGGAGGCTGAGGCAGAAGAACTGCCTGGACCCAGGAGGCAGAGGTTGCAGTGGGCCAAGATCATGCCACTGCACTTGAGTCTCACTTTGTCGCCCAGGCTAAAGTGAAAAAGGATGAAGTATGCCTATATGTACTAACAAAGTGTATTATGTAAAAACTAAAAAAACCCAATAAAAACAACAAAACCCCTGCAAAGACACAAATACATGGAAACATTCCATTATTTAATTTTAAAAAAGGTTATAGAATAGTAAATATAAAATGAACTCATTTTTTGTTATAAGTATGTGTTCCAAGTATACAAAAAAAAATTTAGAAAGATATACATCCAAACATAATAGAAATAATCTGAGTGGTTGGATTATAGGTAATATTTTTTCTTTGTGCTTTTCCATATTTTTTCTAAAAGCAAGTATTGTCTTTATAACCGACAAAAAATAAAAACACTATCTTCAAAAATTTATAGTGGGTTAAAAAAAATGAATACATTGTCATTGGGGTAGGAAGGAAAGAAAAAACAGGCTTAAGAAACTGCCTCAATATCTTTAAGGGTATAAACCAGTTTATTGACTGGGGAAGACGGTGGACACTGGAGAAAGCGGTATTGAGAGGCTATCCCACAATTTAGGCGGCACATTCAAATAAAAACAAAGAAAGCAGTTTTAAGAAATTATAATGCATTTACTTAGATCACTGCTGAGGTTAATTTCTACTATTTGAAACCATCAGCTACGAACACCTATTCTGAATATGATGAAAACCCTCACAATGTCACTTTACGTTGCTGAGTACAGGGTGAGATCAGAAAAGTGAAATGTCAGTGAGAGATCTAATTCAGAGCTATAATTTGAAAATGTCTGTCACTCTCTGAAAGCTGCAACTTCATTCTCGGTTGCATCAAAGAAAACACTCTAAGAAAAATGAATGTACTGGAAAAGTAAAAAAGAATGTGAAATAATAGGAAGTAAACTCACTTGAAATGGGCAACTGCTTCAATTACACTCTCCATGCCAGTCTCCTTGTTCTCCTAAAGGTACAGGACACAAGTGTGTTTCATGTTAATAATAACTACTAGCACTCTGAGCATTGCGTTTTATCTCATTGACCCTCATAACAACCTAAGGTAGATACACCTTATCTCCATTTTCACAGATGGGGATTCCACAGCAAACACAATGATTTATACAAAACTAGACACACTTACTTGGTAAGCTGATGTTCATTCAAATTGATATATTATTTTTAAATACATAAAATAGATAAAACTATGATTTTTAAAAAGTCACTACCATATGGAATCAAGGTAAGAGCTTTCTAAAATAATTAAATGAAAACACAAACTATATAAAACATTTTTTAAAATTTATGTAAAATACTTCTGGTATTTTATAAAACAGTTGTACTAATTTCTTGTCTATTTTCAGTACAACAGCACTTCCCAAATCATATCTCATTCAAGACAAGATATTAATAGTTCTGTGAATAAATAATTCTTTAAAATGTTTGGGAAATACAGTTACAATCACTTTATTTTTTATTTTTTTGAGATGGAGTCTTGCATTGTTACCCAGGCTGGAGTGCAATGGTGTGATCTTGGCTCACTGCAACCTCCGCCTTCCAGGTTCAAGCAATTCTCCTGCCTCAGCCTACCGAGTAGCTGGGATTGCAGGCGCCTGCCACCACACTTGGCTAATTTTTTTATTTTTATTTTTATTTTATTATTATTATTATTTTTGAGACGGAGTCTTGCTCTGTCGCCCAGGCTGGAGTGCAGTGGCCGGATCTCAGCTCACTGCAACCTCCGCCTCCCGGGTTCACGCCATTCTCCTGCCTCAGCCTCCCGAGTAGCTGGGACCACAGGCGCCGGCCACCTTGCCCGGCTAATTTTTTGTATTTTTAGTAGAGACGGGGTTTTACCATGTTAGCCAGGATGGTCTCGATCTCCTGACCTCGTGATCTGCCCGTCTCAGCCTCCCAAAGTGCTGGGATTACAGGCTTGAGCCACCGCGCCCGGCCTTATTTTTATTTTTTTAAGTAGAGATGGTGTTTCACTATGTTGGCCAGGCTGGTCTCGAACTCCTGACTTTGTGATCTGCCCACCTTAGTCTCCCAAAGTGTTGGGATTACAGGTGTGAGCCACTGTGCCCAGCTGACAATCGCCTTATATAAGGCTTAAACCACTTTAAAAATGTTTTGAAATTTTATTGTTCCTTAAAGTTTAGGCTAAATTATAACTGCTTCCTAATTGAACAACTTGGGATTCACTTCCTGCATTAAAGCGGTACAAGTAATTTTTATCTTGACTAGCTATTTAGTGACATTAAGAAATTATTCATCATTCAGCCAGGTGTGGTGGCATGCGCCTGTAATCCTAGCTGCCTGGGAGACTGAGGCATGAGAATCGCTTGAAGTCAGGAGGCAGGGGTTGTAGTAAGCCAAGATCGTGCCATTGCACTCCAGCCTGGGCGACACAGCCAGACTCTGTCTCTCTCTCTCTATATATATTTATTTAGAGAGAGAGATACATAAATTATTGTTTTTAAAAGTGTGATAATATAAAGATAGGGTTTTTTTAAGAGTCCTCATTTTCTAGATCAGAGTTTTTCAACCTCAGCATGACTGACATTCAGATCAGGTATGTTGTGGGGGGTTGTCCTGGGTATTGCAGGATGTTTAGCAGTATCCCTGGCCTCTACCCACTAGATACCAGTAGCACCCCACACGCCATCCTGAGTAGTGACATTCAGAGATGTCCCCTCGGGGGCAAAATTGTCCTCAGTTGAGGAATCACTGTTTTAGATACATATAGTCCTATTTATAGACGAAATGGTAAATCCAATATTCTCTAGGAAATAATACAGTGGGGCACAGAGGTTAGTGGTTGGGGTATAGATGAAACCAGACTGGCCTCTATTGAAGCTGGTGATGGGTTTGTTAAACTACGTTTTTTAATATCTATAGATGTTTGAAATATTTATAATACAAAGCTTAAAAGTATTACTGTGCAACAAAGATAAGACAGGTTGAAATCTCAGAAAAATAAATGTTAAGGTTGAAAGTTTTGATCTATGTTTCAAATTAGGGCAAACATTTTGAAAAGCCTCAATGAAAATAAAGTCCCTTCTCAATTATAAGGGTTAAGTTTCTGAAAAGCCCCATGGCTGAAATATAGGTTGCTGGGGAACTTATCACCCCTGGAAGGAAAAACAGTTACAATTTAACCTATGAATGTCTTTGTCACTATTATTTTACATTCACTAAAATGAAACAAGGGCTCATCATTAAGAAGACTCTCTGGAGGCTAAAAAGGAAAAAGCTTAGGAAAACATTATTTATTCTACTCAACATAGGTGAGTAGGCACTTCTGACTCCCTTCCTCAATACACTAGGTTATAAAGCATTATCCATACCCATAGCAACTTTGTACTAAAGACTCTATAATGATCTCTTTCTATGGGGTACAAACATTAGTTCTGAGGTTTGGGCTTACTTTTTGTTTAGTGCCCTTATCTTCTTTAAGGCTTTATTGGAAAAGAAAAGATTCTATTACTATTCTTTTTTTTTTTTTTTTTTTTTTGAGTCAGAGTCTCGCTCTGTCACCCAGGCTGGAGTGCAGTGGCGCCATCTTGGCTCACTGCAAGCTCTGCCTCCCAGGTTCATGCCATTCTCCTGCCTCAACCTCCCGAGTAGCTGGGACTAGAGGCGCCTGCCACCACGCCTGGCAAATTTTTTTGTACTTTTAGTAGAGATGGGGTTTCATCATGTTAGCCAGGATGGTCCCTATCTCCTGACCTCGTGATCCACCCACCTCGGCCTCCCAAAGTGCTGGGATTACAGGCGTGAGCCACTGCGCCTGGCCTACTATTCTGTTTTCTACTCCTATGCTCTTCTGATTATTTATAGTAAGAGTGACTGGAATTATACACATCCCATGATAGTAGATTTTACAATTATGAGAAAGGTATATAGAAGTAAATCTATAGCTTCTAGACTGATAGTGAAAAGTTTCCACAGTTTTCTTTTTAGAAATGTAGGTACTTACATCTTCAGGTAAAGACTTTACCAATTCACTATGAGCCATAGGCTTGATACTCAACTGATGGATAATCTCTCGCTTGATTTCATCTGTAGCATTTACCTGTCCAACTCCAGGACTAAATCTCTCTCCTGTCAAAAATGAAAAAGTATATATACATACATTTAACATCATCACAATACTTTTGTGATATATACTTACAATTCATGCAGCGTGTTATATTTCTCTAAGTCTGTCTGAGCAATGGGAAAGTAAGGACTGTTCTGGCAATAAGCCAGGGAGAGAGTAGCTCCTGACCATGCTTCTGTGTCTCAGACCCAACACATGAGGCAGTGGAGAGAGTTCTTGTTGCCGAAGAATGGGATCAGAAATGTGGGAAGGGATTAAATGTGGTCAAGGAAACTGCATTTACCCCATTCTCCTTGTGGCAGCAAGGAGGAGAGCCTTCCTTTCCCCTTCTATCTAGTGGCAAACAAAATATCAACTTTGGAGACCTTCTTCATTGGTATAATTTCCTGACAGTAGCCAGGATTCTCTGCTCTGTGGACTACAGGGGATCTAAAACAGTAGTAAAGGACTGAAAATATAGGTAATAAGGAAAGAAATCCACATCTATTAGCCATAGGTCTCCTTTAGCTTGGAATTATTGTATCTGAAGTCAAGAAGATACTTTTGTACCACAAACCCATGGAGAGAAACATAGTTAAGATATGAATCAAGAGTAAATAGATTTTAAATATCCTATTCCTTGCTTGCTAAATTCTCCTGTCCCCCAAACCCCCCGCCACCACCTTGCAACATACAGTCTTCCAGTTTATCCTGCTTCAGTAGTTGTATTTTCTCCTTCTTCCAAAGCACTGTTACTCTCAATATTACAGTAACCAGAGGAGAGAAAAAGAGAAATATTCCAATTCTCTTCCCCTAAGACTGAGTATCCTCTCAAAACAAGGGAAACACAGGCCAGAAATTCCAAACTATTTGCTACTATAAACGACAGTGTAATTTATTAAATGCCTCAATTTAAACTTACCAACAAGCATTATAATGAGGTATAGCATTTCTTCTATTAGAGTATTGTTCTGCTGAACAACATCCTATAACGAGTGAGGGAAGATAAAGTTCAGAGATAAGAATAGGCATATTGTATAATCTCAAAGGATTAACACATCCAAAAAGGAGGAAAGATGCTTCTTTAGCAATGTGTTGTAGTTTCATAAAACATGTTCTTACCTTATGGGTAATCTCAGAACTAAATCTTTTTCCATAGTCTGGTGTACTGAAAATCTGATAAAGTTCAAAGCGGCTGAGCATGATCATCAGGAAATGATTTGGATCCATCATGGAGACACCTGTCTTTTTTTTTTTTTAACGTTTGAGATAAAGGAAAAGAGGAAGGTCAAAGGGGCCACTATTGAAACAATTAGAGATAGTTTGGCTTGCACAAGAGAAAGCAATTTACCAATACCTAAAAGGTTCACCAATCCCAATAAAAGATGAAAACTCATTTAACCTCAATCCCTACTTGTGGTAGCAGACAAGTGTGGAAAGGAATCTAAATTGGTAAAACAAAATACAAACACACAAGCCCCAAACCTAAGCCCACCCAGCACAGTAATACGGCTATGAGTTCTCTTTCCTTCTAATGCTTTGAAATAATTGTATTCCTATGAATTCAGTGCCAAAATTTTATTTTGGCATTCACTGATCACTGTTTGAACTTGGAAATGTGGCAGATTAATTAACCTTCTAGTATTTTAAAAATATCGATCATATTAAATTATTATCAAGATTTCCTAACCTATTTTTTTCTGGTAAGCATTATACTAACTGAAGTGACAGCTTTTAAATATTAGTTTCAATTCTCTTTTACTTCCATTTGTATAAATTATAAATCAACCTAGATTTTGTTCTGAACTAATACTTTTTTGAAATACACTTTTTTTTACTTTATTTATGAAGTCTCACTCTGTCGCCCAGATTGGAGTCCAGCAGAGTGATCTCAGCTCATTGCAACCTCCGCCTCCCAGGTTTAAGTGATTCTCCTGCCTCGGCCTCCCAAGTAGCTGGGACTACAGGCGCATGACACCGCGCCAGGCTAATTTTTGTAATTTCAGTAGAGACAGGGTTTTGCCATGTTGGCCAGGCTGGACTCAAACTCCTGACCTCAGGTGATCCACCCGCCTCAGCCTCCCAAAACGCTGGGATTACAGGTGTGAGCCTCTGCACCCGGCCAGCTTTATTTTTCTATAATGACTAAATCCATTCAGCAGTAACAGAGAACAACTACCATGTGACAAGCACTATGCAAGGCCAAAGGGACAAAAAAAGAAACAAGATATAACTGCCATGGTTTGGTGGGGTGGGGGTAGGATGCTGAAGAGTAAACAGTAATCACAATCCAGGTTGTGAGTGCTATGGCAGGGTTAAATACCATGCTAGGGTCCTCACAAAAGGGACATGTAGCCAAGTTTTAGTGTGTCAGGGAAGGCATCCTGGAGGAAGTAATGCTAAAGTAAACACAAAGACAAGCAGGAAAGTAAGTTAGCTAGGTAAATGGAAAAGGAAGGGGTGGGTAACTTAGGGAGGAAAAGAAATATGCAGAGTTTAAGATGTATGAGAATATGGCAAATTCAGGGAACTTCAATGTACTTTAAGTATCGCAGTCCTTGAAAATTAGTTTAAGGGGTTTAAACTAAGAGGTTTAACATTAGTTAAAGAACCAGAGGACAAGGAAGAAAGGATGGCTTTCAGGTAAATGACTTTAGCAACTAGGTAGACTGTGGAACAATTCACCAAGGTAGGGAACTGAAGACAGGAAGAAGGTATGGAGGAAATATGAGGAGTTATTTTGAACACATTTAATCTGAAGTGTGTCTAAGAAATACAGATGGAAATGATCTAACGGCTGTTAGCCATGTGAGTTTGGAGGTTAGGAGATAGGGCTAGGCTGGAGTTATAGATTTGGGAGTGATCAACAAAGTGACTCAATTCTATGGAAATAACAAGCAGCAAAGATTCCCCACAACCTTTAAGTTCAATGCTTTTAATTCATTACCTGAAGCATTACTATATCCTTGTCAAACATCTCGCGTCTGCATTTCACATTATGGTAGTAATAAATCTAAAAAAACAAGTAATTATATTGAGTAAATAGTTTTTATTGGTTCAGGCTCTCTCTCTCCCAATCCTTTCCCAAAAGCACAAGTTTGTACAAGAATGTGTGCATGTGTGTGATGTGGTTTTTCTAACAACTATCTTAGTATAGATTAATTAATTACAGATTTTCACATTACAGTGGTCATGATATGGTTCACATTTTGCAGCTAACTTGCTGGGTCTCCGAATAAAGTAAAAGGTTGTGGTCTCAGGAAGGTTAGGAGCTACCAAAAACAGGAGGAAAAAAAAATCTGTTTACAGCTATACCACCCCAAATGTGCCAGATCTTGTCTGATCTTGGAAAAAAAAAAAAAAAATTCATTCCAAGCCTATGTGAGGTGTATAAAAAGTCAAACCTCAACTTTACAGCTATATTAAAAGGACTTTATCTTTTAATTCAATTTAATTTAAATAGATAAAATCTGGATTTTTGTTTTTTAATATCCAACTTTGTTCTAAAAAATTATTTCAAGTAAAAATCATGACCACTGTTGTTCATTTCTACTTTTTATATTATTTCTTGACAAACTATGAATAAAAGTTTTAAGAAACTTTTGTTTTATCATTAATCTTTTCAAACAATTTTAATATAGATCCTCAGCTTTCACTGAAAATTAAGTCCACTGAAAATTACAACCTTCACAGAAGCCAAGAATGGAATGAAAACTCTTCATAGAATTAGAACACTTACCTGGTTTACTAGAGAGAACCCATTTCTTCTCCACATTCCAGCATGTACTTGGGCACATAAAACGAGACATCTAAGAGGGTGTTCTATCAACATGGGTGGGCTAAGCTCACTCTATATATACAAAAAATAAACAGAAAACAAAAAAACACACACACATAAAATCAGTTCTAGAAAGAAGTTTGGTCGACAGGGATAAACGCTTTTATAAAACACAATATAAATTATTATTATTATCATTTTGAGACAGAGTCTTACTGTCACCCAGGGGGTAGCGCAGTGGTGCCATCTCGGTCTCCCAGGTTCAAGAGATTCTCCCACCTCAGGCTCCCAAGTAGCTGCGATTACAGGCATGAGCCAACATGCCTGGCCAATTTTTGTATTTTTAGTAGAGATGGGGACTTGCCATGTTGGCTAGGTTGGTCTTAAACTCCTGACCTCAGGTGATCCATCCACCTCAGCCTCCCGAAGTGCTGCGATTACAGGTGTGGACCACTGTGCCCGGCCTTATTTATTTTAATTAAGATATGTTTGTGTGATGGTCAGTTTTATGTATCAACTTAGCAAGGCTATGGTATACCATTTATGGTCAACACCAATCTAATGTTGCTATGAAGGTATTTTTTACACGATTAACATTTAAATCATAGACTGGCTGGGCATGGTGGCTCATGCCTGTAATCCCAGCACTTTGGGAGGCTGAGGTAGGTGGATCACCTGAGATCAGGAGTTCGAGACCAGCCTGGGCAACATGGTGAAACCCTGTCTCTACTAAAAATACAAAAATTAGCTGGGAGTGGTGGCAGGTGCCTGTATTCCCAGCTTCTCGGGAGGCTGAGGCAGAAGAATCCCTTGAACCAAGGAGGCAGAGGTTGCAGTGAGCCAAGATCACGCCACTGCATTCCAGCCTGGGTGACAGAGTGAGATTCTGTCTAAAACAAAAACAAAAACAAAAACAAAAACAAAACCAAAAAAACAAATCGTAGACTCTGAGTAAAGCAGATTACCCTCCAAACATGGGTGGGCTTCATCATTTCAGTTGAAGGCCTTGAGAAAGGACTGACGTCCCCCATGGAAGAAGGAATTCTGCCTTTATAACAGCCACTATACTCAAGAATGCAACATCAACTCTTCCCTGGGTCTCTCCAGTCTGCTAGGCTCCCCTGAAGATTTCAGACTTGCCAGATTTCAGCCCCCGTAATTTCATGAGCCAGTTCCTTATAACAAATCTCTCTCTCTCTCCCTCTGTGTGTGTGTGTGTGTAAGTATGTATATGCGCACACGCGTGCACACACACACACACACACACAAATATCTTACTGGTTCTGTTCCTCTGGAGAACCCAAACTAAAAATGTGTTTCAAAGTGATTTCAAATACAAGGAACATAATAAATAGGTATTCACTTTTAAATGTTAGCATCACTTACTAGAGGTAGGAGCTCTGGAAATTTATATGCCACTTCACTTTTGCTTAATAATACATGTAAACCTGCATGAAAGAAACAAAAAACAGTATTTCTATCAGTAAAAATCATTTAGGAAAAATACCCTAAATATTCACTCAACTTTACATCTGACTTCTTTTCTCTTTACGAACCTATCAAATTACCAATTAAGATATAAAATGAACTATATTCATAAGAGGCTTATTATTATTATTATTGCTTTTTTGAGATGGAGTCTCACTCTGTCGCCCAGCTGGAGTGCAGTGGCATGATCTCGGCTCACTGCAAGCTCTGCTTCTCGGATTCACACCATTCTCCTGCCTCAGCCTCCTGAGGAGCTGGGACCACAGGCGCCCGCCCCCACGCCCGGCTAATAGAGGCTTTTTAATGCTTCTCATGAATCTGTTATCAAAGGTACACTTAGAACTAGTCTTAGTTGTATGTACTAATATACACTGATGACATTTTAAAAGCTATCAAAACAATTTATATATACATTACGCCAGCTTTAAGAGTTGTATTTCACTGGGCCATGGAGTTTGTTCCCATTTAAAGTAGAGCAGTGAGAGATCCTTCTAGCCACTGAATGGAGAAACTGGCCCTGGAATCACGGTTCTCACTGATACAGACCTTTGAATTAAGTTCCCCAGAACTTCCGATTTAGGATCAAAGCCTCCTTAGTTTCTAACCTCAAGGGATCCTGGCTGACTGCAACCTCTGCCTCCCGGGTTCAAGAGATTTTCCTGCCTTGGCCTCCCAAGCAGAGCAGCTGGGACTACAGGCACACTCCACCATGCCCAGTTAATTTTTTTAGTTTTAGTAGAGACGGGGTTTTGCCATGTTGGCCGGGCTGGTCTCGAAGTCCTGATCTCAGGTGATCTGCTGGCCTCGGCCTCCCAAAGTGCTGGGATTATAGGCATGAGCCACCACGCCTGGCCTTCAGTTCATTCTGAATGTGTTCTGTTTATGCTATTGCTTAAACAGAGGACACCCTTTAAAGTCTTATCAATATATACTGGCCACTTACTCAAGCCTGGTTTGAGGCTTTCTTCATCTAGGAAAACTTGCACTACTAATGCCATTCTAATAGCTTATTCTCAACATTTACTGCTCAAACTCCATTAGCACTTGCTTCAAACTGTCCAAGAACTGTTTTGTGTAGGTTTACTTAGATTACCAATTAGATTATAAGCAGTTAGGCTAAGGTTTATCAAATATAAGAAAATGAATACTCAAAAATATTCACACAACAGCTTTGAGGGAGGCAAAAACCTAGGCAGAAATTAGTACATTTTTAGAGTATCGACTTTTTTCACTGTAGGTAACTATCAGCATTAGCTTCCTCCCATAAAATTAGATTTTTTTTTTTGAGACAGAGTCTCACTGAAGAGATCAGTGGCTCAGTTGGAGACAGGACTCACTACTCACTTTCTTGCTTTTTTTTTTTTTAAATCGCATGCGCAGGGCATGCCGCACTGCTCTGTGTGCTACTTTCCCATGCATGCCTCACTTTCTTGCCTTCTATCCAGTACTTTTCCACAACACCATGCCATTAATTGCTTGTGTTGAGGATCGACAGTTCAGTTGCTCAAAACACTTATAACAAAACTGGGCCTGAATAAGTTATAGAAATAAGAGAGATTTCTTCTTACGATCATGATTTCATTCTAGGTAATGGTCTATTGCACCATTTTAATATTCATATGTCTAGGAATAACAACTTTATAAGCCTCACAGTAAGTAATTATCTTAAATTACCATGACTTCAATAATATACCCACAGCAAGGGTCTATCAGTGGGATAATGCGATGGGTCTCAGAACAATGAAAAAAAATGCCTTCAGAATGAAAGAGGAAATCATTACTACTGATCCCATGTACATTAAAAGGATAACGAAGGAATATTAATAACTCTAGGCCCACAAATCTGATAACTTAGATGAAATGGATCAATTCCTTGAAAGACACAAACTACCAAAACTCACACAAGGAGAAACAGGTAACCTAAACAGGTCCATATTTATTAAAGAAATTGAGTCAATAACAAGTAACCTTCCAAAAACTAAAGCATCATATGAGATGACTTCACTGGTGAATTCTGTCAAACATTTAAGGAAGAAATGAAACAAATTCTCTATAATCTCCTCCAGAAAAAAAACAAAACAAAACAAAAAACACACCCTCACATCACATTAAGCTACTGAGCCACAAACTTAACATAAACTACATATTTTACAATGAGTAAAAATACCTTCAAAATTTCTTTCTGTTCTCTGAGTTAAAATGAAACTAAAGAAAACAAGAGTGTGTGAGCAAGAATACCTAGAATCAAGAAATATGAAAGCTGTACTGAAATGAGTCTGCAGAGATGGATAAGTACATATTTAAAGACTTTGGCCACGTAAGATGGCAGCTTCAGACATTCCAGCAATTAATTACAAGTGGCTTATAAATCAACTACTTGAAATTAAAAGAATTATCACCCCATTATGGCCTTGTTCTTGACCTGTTGCATAAAAGGCTATCAATAAATATACGAAACAGCTCAGAGGGAGAGAAAAAAAGAAGAGAAAACGTAGGGTGGCTTCAAGTGATTAGCAATTGCTTAAATAACAGATTAATTTGAATGTTAACAACACAGACTTTGAAGCTGGATTCGGTGAAATGATAAAACATGTGGTATCTGTAGTTAAATCTAAAGAAGCACTACGGTATAACAGCTATAAACATGGCCTTTGGTGCCAAACTTCCTCATAATGCCAACTGATTCTTTCTTGTTGTGTGACTTACTAAGCAAGTCACTCTCTATGCCTCTGTCTTCCCATCTGTGAAGCAAGCTTAATAATACCACCTACTTCACAGGACGATGTGATGATTGGATAAGTTAATGATGTAGAAATCATAGAATAACGTCTGGCACAAAGTATTCACAGATATTAACCACAAACAATAATTTAAAAGATAATTTTAGGGTTTTTTTTAGGGGAAACGCTTTACCTGCAAGTAAGCGAGAAACTGGGAGATGAATGCTAACTTTTTCTTGGGAAACACAGTATCTGATAGTTTCCACTGAATGTCCACAAATGCTTAGTGTGATAGGTTGTTCACCATCAGTATAACCACCATGACACTGCATCAGTACAGCGAGACATTTCTTGTAAGCTTCAATTAACACTTTTTCCTAAAAAAGAGGGTTTTTCTGTAAGTTACTCAAAAGGTTGAGTTTCTACAACATTGAATAAACACCTCAAATTCAATGAGTAAGTACCTCAAATAACAATATGGGCAAAACCAAACTCAATTCTCCCTCCCAAACTTGGTCCCTCTTCCAATGTCCGCCATCTCAGTGTATGATACATTTACCCATATAGTACAGAAATCTAGAAGTTATTCCAGTACCCTCCTTTCCCCCATTCCCCATTGTCCAATCTATTACCAAGCTGGTAACTTCATCTTCTAAGTTTCTCTCAAAACTTGCTAGTTTTCTGTATCTCTAGTAACTCTAAGGCATTGCCAAGCATCTCTCTATTAAATTCCTGCTTTGACTCTTGCCCCCTTCATCCATTCTCCATACAGAGCAATTTTAAAAAAACATGTAAATTGAATCATGTCACTGTATGGAGAATGGATAAAGGAGGCAAGAGTTGAAGCAGGGAATTTAATAGAGAGACAGTAATCTCTGAAGGCTTCCCACTTCAATTCAAATAAAATGCAGGCTGAGTGTGGTGGCTCACGCCTGTGATTCCAAAACTTTGGGAGGCTGAGGCAAGCAGATCACTTGAGCCCAGGAATTCAAGACCAGCCTGGGCAACATGGCAAAACCATGTCTCTACAAAAAATAGAAAAATTAGCCAGGTGTGGTGGTGAGAGCCTGTTGTCCCAGTTACTCAGGAAGCTGAGGTGGGAGGATCACCTAAGCCTGGGGAGGTCGAGGCTGCAGTGAGCCAGGATTGCACCACTGCACTCTAGCCTGGGCAACAGAGTGAGCTGTGCCTCAAAAAAAAAGAAAAAAAAAAAAGAATTATATTCAAAACTTCTTTACATGGCCAAGGCCCTGAAAAATCACTCCTGTGCCCAAATCTCTGTTCTCTACTTCTATGCTTCAACCACAGACCTTTCAATAGCTCCTAGGACTACCCTAGTCCCTGTCATCACAGACTATAATGCAGCTGTCTTCTCAGTCACGAATATCATTTACTCTTTGTTCCATTAACTTTTACACATTGTTCAGACCTTACAGAAACCTTCCCTAACCTCGTAACGTATACAGGCTCTCATCTAGACTTTATCGCCAAGGAAGGCCAAAATAATTTTAAGACACAGGACAAATGTACCAATAATAAAATTTTATTTTTGAATAAATTTACAAACTACCATTTTTATATTCTCAAAGTCTAGAAGGGATTATGAAAAAAAAGAAAAAAATAGGAAGAGACAATTTGGATTATTTCCTTCTCTATTTTTCAAGCTTTTCCTAAAGTTGTAGAATTTTAAAATTTTACTCAGTTTATAGGTGGAGAAGGAAAATACGCTGTTTAATGAACTAAGTATCACCACTATTTTCTCTAGGTCTGCTCGAAATTTACTTAGGATTCTGCTTATTCCTCCCTCTTCCACTTTCCTCCTATCTCCCGCACCTAGAAGAAACTCACATCTGAAGCACACCAGTCCTGCATCATTGAAATGACATGTGTTAATTTCATTTGTAGTGTGAAGGCTGCTTCCCACTCTGGTTCCATTTCAATATGTTGTCCTACTTGACGTGTAATTGGATCCATTCCCTTAAAGGAAGTGAAAAAATTATATATGAATGAAAATTATAGTTGTTCTTTTATATGGAAACCTAAGAAGTAATGTAGAAGAAATATATATTGATTATAAAAACATAGAAGGTATAAGTTTTAACAGGAAACTTCAAGTACTATGAAAAGTAATAGCTTTTAAAATTATGTGTTTATTTAACATTGTCTAAAATATAAATTTAAAAATCCCAATAAATGCATTATTTCAGAGGTATCTTCCAAGATCTGTTTTAGGCAATAAAATACTTCAATATTTCACTGCAATAATCCTTCCTTTTTAGCTCTATTGTCTATAGAAAAAATTGTTAAAAGAAATGTGACAAGCTTTTAAAATGTTATTGAATTTATAACTGTATTTTTAATATATTAAACTTTAAATATTATGTCCTAATATGCAATTAAAAGTTTTCATAGAGCCTGAAAGAAGACAAAACAATAAATAGCTTTTAATTAAAATTACTGTTCAGAAACTAGCCTAACTATTCTAGTATGTCAGAACTTATTAAATAATAGAGAATACAGAATACTTCAAGTATCAAAAATGACCAAAGTAGCTACTGTTTTTATAGATACATGAAAAACATAGTAGTATTATAATAAATTAAACACCCATGAACTACCACCTAACCTAGGAACTAGAATGATAAGTCAGGTCAGACATGGTGGCCTAGGCCTGTAATCCCAGCACTTTGGGAGGCCGAGGTGGGTGGATCACTTGAGGTCAGGAATTCAAGACCAGCCTGGCCAACATGGTGAAACCCCGTCTCTACTAACAATACAAAATTAGCCGGGTGTGGTGGCATGCACCTGTAATCCCAGCTACTCAGGAGGCTGAGGCAGAAGAATCACGAGGCAGATGTTGCAGTGAGCCAAGATCCCACCACTGCACTCCCGCCTGGGCGATAGAGCAAGACTACACCTCCAAAATAAATTAAAAAATAAATAAAAATGAATTCAAATAAATAAAAGTAAAAATGATAAGTCAACTTTGGTCATTCCTTTTCTTAAGAAAGCCAGGTGGCTACTAAATAAATCATAATAGTACTTGCTCAGATTTTTAGAGACGTCACCTATCTTCTTACAGTTATAACTGGTTAAATATACCTGTTCGTTTCTACTTCTAGATTCTGTTTTGTATATAGGGATGTTTCCTAAAAAGAGAATTAAACAGGGGAAAAAGGTCTACACTGTATTATATAAATATCACACGAAGGAGAGAAAAAGAAACATGGAAACATTAAAAAGCAAAATCAAAAATCACTACAGTTTCTCAAATAACCTGACTATACTTCCAAGAAAGCATATTAAAAAAATAAACTTGTAACCTCTAAAGAAAGAACATTAGTGGAAACCAAAGAAATACAAAAGTGGCTGGCACAGTGGCTCATGCCTGTAATCCCAGCACATTGGGAGGCTGAGGCAGGCGGACCACTTGAGGTCAGGAGTTTGAGATCAGCCTGGACAACAGGATGAAACCTTGTCTCTACTAAAAATACAAAAAATAGCTGGGCATGGTGGCAGGTGCCTGTAATCCCAGCTACTCAGAAAGCTGAGGTCAGAGAATCACTTGAATCCAGGAGGCGGAGGTTGCAGTGAGTCAAGATTGTGCCATTGTACTCCAGCCTGGGCAACAGAGAAACTCTGTATCAAAAAACAAAACAGAACAAAAAAAAAACCCCAAAACTGGCCAGGTGCGGTGGCTCATGCCTGTAACCCCAACACTTTGGGAGGTTGAGGTGGGTGGATCACTTGAGGTTAGAAGTTCGAGACCAGCCTGGACAACTTGGTGAAACCCCGTCTCTATTAAAAATACAAAAAATTGGCCGGGCGCGGTGGCTCATGCCTGTAATCCCAGCACTTTGGGAGGCCAAGGTGGGTGGATCACGAGGTCAGGAGATCGAGACCATCCTGGCTAACACGGTGAAACTCTGTCTCTACTAAAAATAAAAAAAAGAAATTAGCTGGGCATGGTGGCGGGCGTCTGTGGTCCCAGCTACTCAGAAGGCTGAGGCAGGACAATGGCGTGAACCGGGGAGGCGGAGTTTGCAGTGAGCCGAGATTGAGCAACTGTACTCCAGCCTGGGTGACAGAGCAAGACTCTGTCTCAAAAAAAAAAAAAAAAAAAGGAGTCTCAAAACAAAACAAACAAATAAACAAAAAACCAATAAATTAGCTGGTGTGGTGGTGTATACCTGTAATCTCAGCTATTTGAGAGGCTGAGGCAGGATATTCACTTAAACTCTGGAGGTGGAGATTGCAGTGAGCTGAGGTTGTGCCACTGCACTCCAGTCTGGGTGACAGAGTGAGACTCCCTCTCATAAACAAAACAAAACAGAACAACCAACACAGAAAAAATCCAAGAGCAGTAGATGGCAGAATCTTTGCTGGGATCTCCTTTGCTCCATACCTTTCTAAGAATCTCCAATTAAAGAGGGGCTTCCTGGTCTGAATTGCAGCCATCCAAATTGATCTTTTGGAAATGTGCACAAAATGAAAAGATGCGCAGACAGAAAGCTGTTCATTTCAGCGAACAACAACAATAACAAAAACAAAGAAGCCAGGCCTGGGCCTGTGCCTGTGCCTCTAGTCCCAAGCAACTTAGGAGGCTGAGGCAGGAGAAATGCCAGAGCCCAGGAGTTCAAAGGTATAGTACACTCTGGTTGTGTCTATGACTAGCCACTATACTCCACCCTGGGCAACACAGGGAGACCCCCATCTCGTAAAAAAAATAAAAAATAAAAATAAAACAAAAAGAGAAAAGAGGAAAAAAAAAAAAGGAAAAAGAAAAGTCTAATAGTTTTTACATACCTGCATACATTTTAGTAATTCCAAAAAGGCATCAAACCCTTCTAGGAACTTCTGCCTCAGCTCATCTGACCATTCAGTTGGTTTGCTAATTAACACATACCTGAACAAGATAAAAGTGACAGTGGCAATTAACATAAACATCAACTTTCTATAAATTGCAACTGGTTTAATAATTAAACGAAAACTTACTTGAGATCTAAAATAAGGCTCTGTACTCTCCTAAATTTGAAGGCTTGTAAAGCAGTGTATCGTTCAAACTGAAATCTGCCATGGGCATCTCGATGTCTCAAATGATCCATAAAAGTCTTAATGATAATGCTCATCAAGTTTTCTTCTGTGATGAGCATTCGAGCCTAAAAACAAAGTTTATCAGAGTGCATGGTAATCAAAAACTACGTACTAAGAAAACTAAAAAAAGTCACCAACATTGTTTAGCTCCGTCAGTTTAAACCTTTTGTAACACAACTATATATCATAAATGCATTACTGTGTATTTCTAAATAACAATTACTTACTCCAATTGCCACGTGTATGAAGCAACAATTATATCAGATGCCAGAAAGATGTTAGAAGACAGTTCCAAGGCTCATTATTCAAAGATAATTCAGGGTGGGGGCTCTGAATCAGGCTGCAAATTGTTCTTAACTGAGACATTTAGACACCTATAATGGTATGGTATAATTATTCTAGGATCCAGAGGTTTATGCATAGATTCTCTAGAACTCAGTATGAAGCAATATTTTATCTTAATTTCCTTAATAGTTTTATTTTTTTTGTGTGTGTGTATACATATTTTATTTTGAATAAGAAAATATATGTAAATGATACTAAATGCAATAGGGAAAAGTCAGTCAGTAAGTCTCCTAGCTCCTGAGGTCTTCTTTCTAAAGGCAAACCCTGTTAATAGTAGCTCCTTGCATATTCTTGAAGAGATGGTATGGGTATATGTATTTTATATACATATAATTACAGAGCTTGTGTTTTTATATATGTATAAAATTAGAGTATATACTATATAACACACACATATATAAAATGCATAAATACATAAAGTGTATGTTAAGTATACACAAGTATATATAATTGTATCTATCTCTTTCCCACAAAGGATAGCATATTATACTGTTTTGTACATTTTTTACCTACATATTACATACATTGTTCATACAAATGTCCGTCATTCTTTTTAACCAGGTCTACTTTCGTATCAGATTTAATTTAGCCAGGCTTCTACTGGTCAGACATTTGGGTTGTTTCCAGTGTTATGCTATTAAAAAAGATGTTGCAACAAATATCCACTGTGTATAGTTGTAGGAATATTTATAGAATAATTTCCTACAAGTGGAAGTAATAGGTTAAAGAGCATGCACATAATAAATTTTAATGATATCACCAAATTGTTCCCACAAAAAGGCTTAACAATTTCTATTTCTACCTACAATGTGGGCCATGCCCTTTCATAACCTCCATAACACAATATAACTTCAAACATTTTGCTCTTTGCCATTTTGATGGTGTTAATCTGCCCTAATAGAGTCAGAAAGTCTAATGTTACTTTGAATACTTAATTTTTTACTCTGATACAGAAGATCACGGATCCTCCCCCTGACTTTTTCCAGCCTCAATAGCAAATCTCCCCTAGGATTCTAGAGTGTTATTGATACTGGGTGACAACTTAAACAGGTCTCACATAAGTCAAGATCAGGTAATTAGCAACAGAAAAAGTTTCATCAAAAAGTAGAACAAGGCCAGGTGTGGTAGCTGACGTCTGTAACGCCAGCACTTTGGGAGGCTGAGGCAGGCGGATTATTTGAGACCAGGAGTTCGAGACCAGCCTGGGCAACACACTGAAACCCTGTCTCCATAAAAAACACAACAATTAGCTGGGTGTGGTGGCATGTACCTGTATTCCCAGCTACCCAGGAGGCTGAGGTGGGAAAATCACCGGCGCCTGGGAGGTCAAGGCTGCAGCGAGCCATGATCATGCCACTCCAGCCTGCGTGACAGAGTGAGACCCTGTCTCAAGAACAAAAAACAAAAAAACCCCAAATAAGTAGGAACAAAAATGCAGAAGACAGAAGTCTAAGAATATACTAAAAATGTATTCTAATATAGATGTTAAATTCTAAAGTCAGTAGACAAGTAGAAAATCTATACAGTTAAATATACCTTTGAAAACTTCAGCACTTAAAGCAGGCAGTAAAAGGAAGTTTGGTGGAGAGACAACTTAATATTGCTAGAATGTAAACCCCCATCAATCAAGGCACTTATTAGCATTTTTAGTTTCAGGTGAATGTTAACAGAGATGGTTCACATACTGCACACTTTCGGATTGGATTTTAATTGTCTTTATGGGGTGTCGAAAAAAAAAATAGGCTGGGTGCAGTGGTTTATGCCTGTTATCCCAGCAAGCGAGGCCGAGGTGGGTGGATCACTTAAGGTCAGGAGTTCAAGACCAGCTTGGCCAACATGGTGAAACCCTGTCTCTACTAAAAAACACAAAGATTAGCTGGGCATGGTGGTGGGCTCCTGTAATCCCAGCTACTCAGGAGGCTGAGGCAGAACTGCTTGAACCCAGGAGGCAGAGGTTGCAGTGAGCCAAGATCATGCCATTGTACTCCAGCCTGGGTGACAGAGCAAGACTCTCTCAATTAAACAAATAATAATAATAAAATAAATAATAATAGGGTGGTTCATTACTATGACGACGACGACGACTACTACTACTACTAGTACTACTACTACTACTAGGGTGGTTCATTACTAATGTTCCATTAAACCAGGGAAGTAGCTGGCCACAGTGGCTCATGTCTACAGTTCCAGCTACTTGTGAGGCTGAGGTTGAGGACTACTTGAGCTCAGGATTTCGTGGCCAGCCTGGGCAACAAGAAAGGCCTTGACTCTTAAAAACAAACAAAAACCCAAAAAACCAAACCAAAACAAAAACCAGCGGAGTTATTCAGGCATTTCTACTTCTAAAAGATAACAAAAGAAGCATATTTTTCAAAGTTACAAAGAGAAAAGAAAAATAAAAGACCTTAGGTTCTTAGCTTTATCACCTTATGCTAGGAAATTGTTGCTAACCTTTCAAAGTAATTTTCAACATTAAATACCAGACATTATTTGGTATTTATTCTTGGCATATATTTCTTGTACTTAACACCCTAAAACATTATTATTATTATTATTATTTTGAGACAGAGTTTTGCTTTGTCACCTAGGCTGCAGTGCAGTGGCATAATTTTGGCTCACTGCAACTTCCTCCTCCAGGGTTCAAGTGATCCTCCCACCTCAGTCTCCTAAGTAGCTAGGATTACAGGTGTGTGCCACCACGCCTGGCTAATTTTTAATATATATTTAGTAGAGACAGGGTTTCACCAAGTTGTCTAGGCTGGTCTTGAAGTCTTGACCTCAAGTGATCTGCCTGCCTTGGCCTCCGAAAGTGCTGGAATTACAGGTGTGCGCCACCGTGCCTGGCCTTTCTTAATGTTTATGCCTACAATTCACTTTGCTTTAAAAAGCATTACCACTATCAGTCAGGCACAGTGGCTCATGCCTGTAATCTGAGCACTTTGGGAGGCTGAGGTGGGCGGATCACCTGAGGTCAGGAGTTCCAGACTAGCCTGACCAATGTCGCGAAATCCCCTCTCTACTAAAAATAAAAAAATTAGCCGGGTGTGGTGATGGGCACCTATAATCCCAGCTACCCAGGAAGCTGAGGCTGGAGAATTGCTTGAACCCAGGAGGCGGAGGTTGCAGTGAGCTGAGATCGTGCCACTGCACTTCAGCCTAGGTGACAAGAGCGAAACTCTATCTCAAAACAAAAACAAAAACAAAACTACGACTTACTTATGCTATAGTTTTTATTCATTTTATATGATTCATATTCAATTTTGTATTGCAAGGCTCATGATCCATTTAACAGCAGCCCAGGCAACATAGCAAGACATTGTCTCTACTAAAAAATAAAAGATAAAAAACTTAGCCAGGTGTGGTGGTGCACACTTGTAGTCCCAGATACTCAGGAGGCTGAGGCAGGAGGTTGGCTCGAACTTGGGTGGTCGAGGCTGCAGTGGGCCACAATTGTACCACTGCACTCTAGTCTGGGCAACAGAGCGAGACCCTGACTCAAAAAACAAAACAAACTAAAAAAAAAAAAAACACAGATGGTAATGGCCTCTCCCTGAAACAAACTCCCTCTTTGCTTGGGAACCAGACTGTGTTTGTAAAATCAACAAATTAGCCACTAGATTAGAAATTATGGCTCAGAAGTCCTGCAGCCAGAGGCCACAAAATCACTAACCTCCCCCACTTGCTCCTACGGACAACATTACTATTGTAAAACCTAAGATGGGTGTTTGAGGTATTTTTCAGGCCCTGCATTCTGAAGGACCTGCTGGAGACACCCAGACTGGTAAACTGGCTTATCTGGTCTTACGGCCCCCACCTAGGAACTGACTCAGCACAAGTGGACAGTTTCAACTCCCTGTGATTCCACCCTAGACCCAACCAAACAGCATCCCGGATTTCCTAGCACCCCCTGCCCAACAAACCATCTTTAAAAAAAAATCTAGGCTCTAAATTGTTGGAGTGGCTGATTTGAGTGATAATAAAGCTTTGGTCTCTCACTTAACCAGCTCTCTGTGTACGAAACTTTCTCCATTGCAATTCCCTCATCTTGATAAATCGGCTCTATCTGGGCAGCGAGCAAGATAACCCATTGTGTGGTTACAAAATCTGTACAGAACTGTCATTATTAGGGAGAAAAACTTGCTGAGACTATAGCCATCCCAGGGTGTTAGAGAGGCCAGAATCCCAGTAAGAAAAAGAGCAGGGGGAACTGAGTTCAACGTTCTTCTAGTTTTTCCCTAAAGACATTTACCAAATTCTGAAGTTACATAAGGAAGCAACATTAGTGTTCAAGTTCCTATAGAGTGAAAGAACTCCAGGCTCTCAATTGAGAACCCTTAGGGAGTTATGTGTCAGGGGTGGGGATGAAGTACAGGTAAGACTGAGTCTTGTCAAAACAACCTGGAGACATTTAAATCCTTGACTGGACTAAAGTGATCCACCTCACTCTATCTGCTGAAGAGAACTTGAATATTGTGGGCGGCAAGCCACCCAGGTGCTGAGGCAAGAGACCGAGGGCATGAGCTGTTCCAGTATAATAAAATATATAAAATAAGAATAGTTATACTAGATATAGATCATAGATATGATTATATATTAATATTGTTAATCATTAGTTTGTAGCAATTACTCTTTATTCCAGTATCATAATAATCCTCGCTCTACAACTACAACCTAGGGAAAACCAGGCCATACACAGATAGGAGCTGAAGGGACATAGTGAGAAGTGACCAGAAGACAAGAGTGCAAGCCTTCTGTTATGCCCAGACAGGGCCACCAGAGGGTTCCCTGGTCTAGCGGTAGTGTCAGTGTCAAGGAGAAACACCCGCTACTTAGCAGACCGGGAAAGGGAGTCTCCCTTTCCACGGGGGAGTTCAGAGAAGACTCTACTCCTCCACCTCTTGTGGAGTTACCTGGAGGCCTAACCGTCTCCTGTGATGCTGTGCTTCAGTGGTCACACTCCTAGTCCGCTTTTGTGTTCCATGCTGTATACCTGGCTCTGCCTTTTAGATAACAGTAGCAAAATGAGTCAAAGTACTAGAAGTCTCTGATGTGCAGAAATAATGGCATAAGCTGTCTCTCTCTCTCCCTCTCTCTCTGCCTCAGCTGCCAAACAGGGAAGGGCCCCTGTCCAGTGGACACATGACCCACATGACCTTACCTATCACTGGAGATGACTCACACTCCTTACCCTGCCCCTTTTGCCTTGCATCCAATAAATAACAGCGCAGCCAGGCATTCGGGGTCACAACCGGTCTCTACGTCTTGGTGGTAGTGGTTCCCCGGGCCCAGCTGTCTTTTATCTCTTTGTCTTGTATCTTTATTTCTACAATCTCTCGTCTCCGCACACGGAGACAACCCACCGACCTGTGGGTCTGGTCCCTACAGAATATGCCACCCCAAAATATGCCACTTTGGCATAAGGATTATTTTGAGCAAAGGCAACTGATGATAGGAGACACAAGAAAAGCTGTAAAAACAGAGCATACATTTCCCTTCTGTAAAGTGTCCTCTCACTTCCCAGGAAGGCAAGGGGCATCCTTTATTACCTAAGTTCATCTGAACTTGCAAAACAAACCTTTCTAAACGACCCTCATTTGCCACATAACAAGATGCTTACATGGAAACTTAAGCCTTAAATCATCCGAAAAGAAGAAAGGTTCAAAGGAAATGATCTAATAATCTATAAAGAAATTACATTGGTGGTCACGAAAGGAAAGAAACTACATAAGAATGGCAAAATAAATCTAAAGAAAATACGAAAAGGGAAAGAATATAATAAAACAAAGCAAATGCATAAAAGGGGAAAAATAAATCAATGCAACTAAAGGTTGGTTCTTTGAAAAAACTAATAAGCATATACATCTCTAGGCCGGGAATGGTGGCTTATGCCTGTAATCCAGCACTTTGGGAGGCTGAGGTAGGCAGATCACACGAGGCCAGGACCGGTCAAGGCCTTGACCATTTCGACACCAGCCTGGTCAAGATGGCAAAACTCCATCTGTACTAAAAATACAAAAATTAGCCCGGTGTGGTGGTGCATGCCTGTAGTCCCAGCTACTTGGGAGGCTGAGGCACCAGAATGGCTTGAACCTGGGAGGCAGAGATTGCAGTGAGCTGAAATCATGCCACTGCACTCCAGCTTGGGTGACAAAGCGAGACCCTGTCTCAAAAAAAATAGTATACATCTCTAGAAAGACTGGTAAGAAAAACAGAAAAATTTAAATTTAAAAAAGGATTACAAAAAATACTACAAGACCTACAGATCTGAAATGTATTAAATAGAAAATAAATATTAGGTGTCATTTAAATCAATATAAATGGAAATTTAAATTAAATTAGCAAATTCCCAAGAAAAAAACGTATGTTATCAGAAGAGAAACAAGAAATAGAAAATCTGAATAGTCCTATTAAAATTTTTAACTGGCTATAAAATCATTTCCAGAAAGGTATCTTGAGGCCTAAATGGTTACACTGGAGAATTCTTCTAAATATTTAAGTGGGTAAAATGCCTTTGCAAAATTATGACAGTAAGAGAAATCTGACATAGTTGACTCCATCATGCTTCTAACCTTCAAGCTGTCCTTGGTCATTCTGGGGTGTAGGCCAAACTGACTTTGGGAGAAATTTAATTTATAGTTTAACCTTAAAGCAAGGAAGATAATAGCCCTTTCCAAAAGGAAACTGCCTTTATAAAACTAATGAAAGTTCACAAGGTTAAGATGATGAAAGGGGCCTGAATTATGCTAAAATGTAAGTTAAATGATAACCAGTAATCACAAGATTTATAACTTCCACAATTACTCCTATAGATAACAACACTATTGTAGAACCTAAGAGTGACATTTTGGAGATGCCTTTTCAGACTTTTGCATTACTTGTGATCCATGATTCAACCAGTCCTTTGACCCTCAGCCACAAGTGGACTCAGCACAAACCCTAATGACGCCCTCCTCAACCAATCAGCATCACCTCCTCCCTAGTTTTCTGCTCACCAAATTATACTCGAAAACCCCTAACCTCCAAGCCTTCAGGAGGAGATTTTGAGTAAAAACTCTGTCTCCCAAGTGTTGTGGCCAGCCTCCTGTCAATTAAACTCTCTCTGTATCGCAATGCTGTGGTCTCAGTGAATTGATTTTATCTGTACAGTGGGCAGGAAGAATCTGTTGGGCAATTACAAAAGTAATAAGGAATAAGTGGTTCACACCTATAATCCCAACACTTTGGGAGGCCAAGGTGGAAGGATCACTTGAGGTCAGGAGTTCAAGACTAGCCTGGGCAACAAAGCAACACCCACCCCCAACTCAACAAACACTAAAAAAAAAATTAGCCAGGTGTGGTAGTGCATGCCTGTAGTCCCAGCTACTTGGGAGGCTGAGGCAGATCACTTGCAAACAGGAGGTCGAGGCTGCAGTGAGCTGAGACTGCACCACTGCACTCCAGCCTGGGTGCTAGAACGAGACTTGGTCTCAAAAAACAAAACAAAACAACAACAACAACAAAAGCGATACCTATCTTACATAAAATTTTCCAGAAAACAGAATATACTTGCCAATTCAATTAATGAGTCCTCTTTAATCTTACTACCAAAACCCCAAAAGGCTATAACAAGGAAAGAAAATTATCACTTAATTTCTCTCACAAATAAGGGTGCACAAATAGAATCAAGCAATATAGAAAAAGGATAATAAACCACAACCAAGTTTGGTTTATTTCCCTAACATAAAAGTAATAAAACATTTGAAAAAAAATTAAATAATTTTATTAACAGACAAAAGGAGAAAAAAAAAACCATTTGATCATACCATGCAATGCTGCTCCTGAATTCATGAAAATTAAACATATATTCATGATTTAACACAAACAAAAACCGGCCGGGTGTAGTGGCTCACGCCTGTAATCCCAGCACTTTGGGAGGCCAAGGTGAGTGGATCACGAGGTCAGGAGTCTGACCTGATCACGAGGTCACCAGCCTGACCAACATGGCGAAACCCCATCTCTACTAAAAATATAAAAATTAGCCGGGCGTGGTGGTGCGCACCTGTAATCCCAGCTACTCAGGAGGCTGAGGCAGGAGAATCGCTTGAACCCGGAAGGCAGAGGTTGTAGAGAGCTGAGATCACACCACTGCACTCCAGCCTGTGCGACAGAGGGAGGCTCCGTCTCAAAAAAAAACAAAAACCAAACAAAAACCAAGCTAGGCTCAGTGGCACATGCCTGTAGTCCCAGGTACTTGGGAGACTGAGGTGGGAGGATTGTTTTGAGACCAGGAATTTGAGGGCAGGCTGGGCAATATGACAAGGCTCCCTCTTTTAAACAATACTACCACCTTAAAGCAAACTAGGAATTGAGAAAATTTCTCTAATCTGATAAAAGAGTATCTACAATCAATCAAACAAAAACCAAGCAAACAAAACTCCAAAGCAAAACATCATACTTTATGGTAAAATATTAAGTTTTCCCCCTGAGATGAGATACGAGACAAAGATTTCTGCTTTTATCTACCACTTGTATTTAACACTGTAGTTGAGGTCCCAGCCAGTATAATAAAGAAAATGAAGTAAAATATATAAATATTGGAAATAAGAACTAAAATTGCCATTATTCATGGATGACAGGTGATATGATTATGTACACAGAAAAATCCAAAAGAATATACAAACGGGCTAGGCACAGTGGCTCATGCCTGTAATCCCAGCACTTTGGGAGGCTGAGGCAGGATGATAGCTTGAGCCCAGGAATTTGAGAATGGCCTGAGCAACACAGACCCCATCTTAAAAAAAAAAAAAAAAATCTATAAATCATTAGAATAAATGAATGTGGAAAAAGTGGCTGGATAAATGGCTGATATACACAAACGAATGTATTTCTATAAGCAAATACAAAGTAATGTTAAAAAAAATTTCCCATAACATGAAAAGCCAAAAACAGGCCAGGTGCGGTGGCTCACGCCTGTAATCCCAGCACTTTGGGAGGCCGAGGTGGGCAGATAACCTGAGGTCAGGAGTTTGAGACCAGCCTGGCCAACATGGTAGAACACCATCTCCATGAAAAATATAAAAAACTAGCCAAGTGTGGTGGCACGCACCTGTAATCCCAGCTACTTGGGAAGCTGAGGCAGAAGAATCACTGGAACCCGGGAGGCAGAGGCTGCAGTTAACTGAGATTGCGCCACTGCACTCCAGCGGGGGGAACAGAATGTGGCTCTGCCTCAAAACAAAAACAAAAACAAAAACAAAAACAATGTCTCCCTGCCCTCCCCAAAAAACCAAGCACCTAGAAATAAATCTAACAAAAAAAGAATGGGGGCTAGGCTCCGTGGCTCACACATGTAATTCCAGCACTTTGGGAGGCCGAGGTGGGTGGATCACCTGAGGTCAGGAGTTTGAGACCAGCCTGGTCAACATGACGAAACCCTGTATCTACTAAAAATACAAAAATTAGCCAGGCGTGCCAGTGGCGGGTGTCTATAATCCCAGTTACTAGGGAGGCTGAGACGGAACTGCCTGAACTTGGGAGGCAGAGGTTGCAGTGAGCCGAGATTGTGCCACTGTGCTCTAGCCTGGGCGACAGAGCAAGACTCTGCCTCAAAAAGAAAAAAAAGAAGAGTGGGAAGCCCTCTATAATGAAAACTATAAATTATTGAAAGACATTTTTTAAAAAAACTAAATGAATGAAGGAATACATCAAGTTCACGGGGCAGAAGACTCAATATTGCAAAGATACTAATTCTTCCTAAACTGATGGAGAGGTTAATTTCAATCTCAATCAAAATATATGAAGGCTTCTTCGTGTGTATGGAAGCTGATATGCTGAATCTAAATTCATACAGAAATACAAAGGATTAAGAATGGCCAAGGCTGGCCGGGCGCAGTGGCTCACGCCTGTAATCTCAGCACTTTGGGAGGCTGAGGCGGGTGGATCACCTGAGGTCAGGAGTTTGAGACCGGCCTGACCAACATGGAAAAACTCCGTCTCTACTAAAAATACAAAATTAGCCAGGTGTGGTGGCGCATGCCCTGTAATCCCAGTTACTCAGGAGGCTGAGGCGAGAGAATCGCTTGAACCTGGGAGGCGGAGGTTGCAGTGAGCCGAGATCGCACCATTGCACTCTAGCCTGGGCAACAATGACGAAACTCCATTTCAAAACAACAACAAAAACAAAAAAGAATGGCCAAGGCACTCTGAGGAATAAAGCGGGAAGATTTAACTATGAGATACTGAGACTCACAAAACTACTATAATTAAGGCAGTGTAGCAGGGGCACAAAGATAGACAAGACAGACACACACATATAAAGGTCTTGATTTATGACAAAGGTGCTCCTGAAATGCAACAGGTGAAAAAATATCTTCAATAAACACTTCTAGGTTAACTGAATAACTATGTAGGGGGAAAAAAAATCAAGACCTTACTTCATACAATACACAAAAATGAATTATAGATGGATTGGGAATTTAAATGGGAAAGACAAGCCTTTAGAAAACATGGGAGAATATCTTTGTGACCCTGGGATACACAAAAATTGTTTAAACAATATACAAAAAGTATGGCCAGGTGTGGTGGATAACCTGAGGTCAGGAGTTTGAGACCAGTCTGGCCAACATAGTGAAACCACATCTCTACTAAAAATACACACAAAAAAATTAGCCGGGTATGGTCACACATGCCTGTAGTCCCAGCTACTCAGGAGGCCAAGGCAGGAGAATTGCTTGAACCCAGGAGGTGGAGGCTGCAGTGAGCGGAGATCGCACCACTGCACTACAGCCTGGGTGACAGAGCGAGACTCTGTCTCAAAAAAAAAAAAAAAAAAAAAAGACAAAATTAGTACATGTTATAATTATGAATTCTGGCTCATTAAGAGACACCTGGCTGGGTGCAGTGGCTCATGCCTGTAATCCCAGCACTTTGAGAGGCTGAGGCAGGTGGACCACTTGAGGCTAGGAGTTCGAGACTAGCCTGGCCAACATAGTGAAATCCCATCTTTACAATAATTACAAAAACTTAGCTGGGCACACACATAGTCCCAGCTATTCAGGAGGCTGAGGTTGCACTGAGCTGAAATCATGCCACTGCACTCCAGCCTGGGGGACAGAGTGAGATTCTGTCTTAAAAAAATAATAATAAATAAAATAAATAAATAAAAGGAGACACTTAATATTCAGGAAGTAAACAAGACAAGACACAGAGTGGAAACAATATATGTAGCATATATACCCAACAAAGAGTATGGATGCAGAATCTATGAAAAACTCTGACAAATCAGTAAGAAAAAGGCAGACAACTCAATAGATAATCAAAGGACAACTTTAACAGGGATTCACAAAGGAGTATATCCAAATGCCAATAAACATATAAAAAAGAATTCAGCTTCAACATCACCAGACGAATGCAAATTAAAATCATGAGAAACCACTATGTCCCACTAGAATAGATAAAATCTTAAAAGACTGGTAAAACCAAGTGTTGGTGAGGATGTGGAGCAACTATCACTTTCATACGTTATTAACAGAAGTATGAATTGGTTCAACCATTATGGAAAAGAGTTTGGTAGAACCTATTTAATCTGAATACATATATATCTAGATAGACCAGATAGATATAAGATGGACATATAAAAATCAGTAGTTTTCCTACATACTACCATAGCTTGTTTAAAAATATAAAAAGTTTGCTATAGCATCAAAAATACAAAACATATAACCTTAATTTAAAAATGTTAAGACTAGCTGGGTGTGGTGGCATGCATCTGTGGTCTCAGCTACTTGGAAGGCTGAAGCAGGAGAATTGCCTGAGCCCAGGTGGTCAAGGCTGCAGTGAGCCGTGATCGTGCCACTTCACTCCGGCCTGAGTGACAGATCAAGAACTTTTTTTTTTTTTGAGACGGAATCTTGCTCTGTCGCCCAGGCTGGAGTGCAATGGCTCGATCTCAGCTCACTGCAACCTCCACCTCTCGGGTTCAAGTGATTCTTCTGCCTCAGCCTCAGGCATGCGCCACCATGCCCGGATAATTTTTGTATTTTTAGTAGAGATGGAGTTTCAACATGTTGGACGGGCTGGTCTCAGATTCCTAACCTCAGGTGATCCACCTGCCTCGGCTAGGATTACAGAGGTGAGCCACTGAGTCCAGCCGAGATCAAGAACTTAAAAAAAAAAAAAAGAAAAAAAAAATATATACACACGTTTATAATGAGAGAACTATGAAGTTTTTACTAAGAACATAAAATAACATTTGAATAAACAAGGACAAATTATATTCCTAGTTGGGATATTCAATATTGCAAAGATGTTGGTGCTTCCTAAATTAATCTACAAATACAACATCTTTTCAGTCAAAATTCTAATGTGGTTTTTGGTAACTGACAATCTGATTTTATTTCATCTTTTTGAAAAAGGCCTAAGAATAAGCGAAAACATTTTGGAAAATAATAAAGGAGATTTAAGCTATCAAATGAAATGGGATTTAAGATGTCAAAATGGAATATTAAGCTATAAATAATTATTACAACTGTGGTACTGGCATGGAAATGGACAAAAAGATCAATGGAGGGAAGCACAGATACGAAACACACAGGATCATCTCAGAGGCTTCTGGAACTCAACCCTGACTAAACTAAAAGCATCACTTTCCCTCTTTACAAATGCTAATCATTCAGCAAGTGGTACAACATCTACTCAGCTGCAAGCCAGACGCTTTCAAATCATCCTTATATTCTTCCTTCAAACCCAACATCCAATTCGTCAGCAAGTCCAACAACCCTCAACCCACTTAGCCAGTTCTGTAGATTTCACCACCTAAAAATATCCCTCATGATTCATATTCATTTTCAGCATCCCAGTTCAAGTTACCATCAGTTTTTGCCCGGGTCATTGCGTTAGCATCTAATTAGGTTTCCCACACTCACTTTTATCCCTGTCCAAATTTATTCTCCAAATTACAGACATCATGATCTTTTAAAATCCCAAATGTAATTATGTAAATACCATTTAAAACTCTTTAATGCCTTCTCACGTTAAGACAAAATGCAAAATCCTTAATTTGGCCTATCATAATAGCTCATTAACCGGTAAACAGACTCCAGACAGCTTCCACTGTATTAGAATATATCCTTTAACATATAAGTAACATGGGAAAAAATTCAGTTATTTTTAATATGCCTTATTAATAAAGTAACTATAAAATGCTCTTAAACCTAAACAGTTTCACTCCAGGTTCAAGAATCTTCAAGTGTCCTCATTTTCCTCTATTTGCCATAGAGGTAATGCTCCCCTACTCCTCCTAGTTTTCTCAATTGCTCGTCCCTTTGCATGGACCTTCACTCATGCCCTTGCATAAAGGCACCTTTCTTAGAGAAGCCCTGAACTGTGGGAAAAGGTCAGGTCTCTTGTTATTATCTCTCAAACCAACCAAATTTTCATTGTGATTCTGATTAACTATTGATATAACTCTTCCCCACTATGTAAGTTTGATGAGGGAAGGGTCACATTTGTTACTGTTTACTGTTACATTCTCAAAGTCTAGAACTGTGCCCAATAAATAGGTGTTTCTTAAATTTGCTGAACAAATTAAACATGAATTTTAATTATATATAGAGAGCTAAAACATAATGATGCCTTCATGGGCAACTTGTGAAGCTCAGTAAAAGACCACCCAATCATCATGATTCAATTGCCTTAGCTACATCTCCCCTTTTGGGAGGGAGTTGAGAGGAGGACTTCTCAAATTGTGAGACGGTGTACAATATGCTGTCTAATTCTAATGTCAAGGATAATTTGTGATCAATTGGCTTAATGTAAATTAATCAGTTCAAAATCTCAGGGAAGTACTATGAGAAAGTACAGATTGTTTTCCTCTCCTTTACTCTGAAGAGAAAGTACAAATTAAGTCTAAATGACTTCCCCCGCCCCACCAGATTACTTTGATATTCAAGGTTATATTCTAGTATAAGAATAGTTAGGCCGGGCGCGGTGGCTCAAGCCTGTAATCCCAGCACTTTGGGAGGCCGAGACGGGCGGATCACGAGGTCAGGAGATCGAGACCATCCTGGCTAACACGGTGAAACCCCGTCTCTACTAAAAAATACAAAAAACTAGCCGGGTGAGGTGGCGGGCGCCTGTAGTCCCAGCTACTCGGGAGGCTGAGGCAGGAGAATGGCGTGAACCCAGGAGGCGGAGCTTGCAGTGAGCTGAGATCCGGCCACTGCACTCTAGCCTGGGTGACAGAGCGAGACTCCGTCTCAAAAAAAAAAAAAAAAAAAAAAAAAAAGAATAGTTGAAGGTGTTTGAAGTCTGATCACCCATTAATAAAATATTACTCTTTTCAGGAATATACAGACTTTAGTTCTCTATTATTTTAAGGCTTTACTTCTGTTAATGGAAAACAAGAAAGTTCTTCTAGTCTTTCAGTACTTACAAGTGAAGGAACCGTGAATATCTGAACCGAGAGGTCTGCGACTGAAAACTCTCTGTCGTGGTCATCTGTCACATAATCACTCTGCAAACGCTCATAGTTCTATTAAGAAGGCAAAAAAAGGCAAGGAGTGCCAGCTATCAGTTACAAAGAAAAGGCAAGCACTACTCACCAGAGTAGGTGCAGTGAAGAACTGGACAGACAGAGCAGTCACCGACACTGCTCGCTCGTGATCATCCTCCATAAAATCTCTCTGCAACTGCTGGTAATTCTAAACAACAAGGGGGAGATTCACCTCTAATCCACATTGACCAAATGTTTAAGGATTATAATGAAAAGTCAGTGCTGGAGGAAGTCAAGAAGATAATACTGCTATAAGAACAATAACTGGAATGATTTCTACCAATAGAATCCTTTATAGATATTGATTCACTATGGAATCTGTGGAATCCTGTACAAATACTGATTCTTTCTTCTGGAGCACAATGGCAGTTTACCAGGCCAAGTAGGCAGTAACAGCTAAGCTCCCAGGTGTCACTGCACGCCGGTAGAGTTAAACCACAGCAGCATTACACTGTTGCTGATGAAGTCAGACTTTCATTACTTCTGCATCATATCAGAATCATCTGATGACTCTTCCAAAGCATACACGTTTGGGCCCCCATTCTTGGTTGATCTGTTTCAGTAGATTTGAGAATGGAACACAACACATGTATTTTGAAAGAGCTCTCCAAGTGATTCTCATATACTTCCTAGTTCAGGTGAATGCAAAAAAAAATAAGTGGCTAGCTTACGCACATGCTGCTAAAAGGGAGAACTTAATTCAACTATATCAATAACCTAGAGTTTTGAAGAGACCTTGTTTCTTAAAAAAAAAAAAAAAGCAAAATACATGTTTTCTTTAGCACAAAATAGCTGCAATCTATTTATAAAATCAAAGTTTTCTAAATATAATTTTCTAACAAAATATATAGGCTATTTAATTTGGATCACGCCCACCCCTCCAAAAAAAAAAATCTGTATTTTTTTAAAGACTAAGACTGCAATGTTAATTTAAAATGCACAAATATATTTATTAAATCATATCCATATATATGTCATTTAAACTGCGATTAGTTTCCTTATATGAATTTTAATAGAAAATATATCACAATTCACAATGGCATAGGTTTAAAGTCTTCATTTATTATTTCATAAACATTGCATAATAGATGGATACTCATGTTATCACAGGAGGTGATGAACAAGAAGTCTCACTGCTATAATTTTATTCTACTGATAGAGAATGAAAAGATTTATTAAGTTTCTTAGAATTTAATATCAACATATTGACATATTACTATTAGATGCTAATTTTTTGAAGCCTAGATATAATTATGGGCATAGTTATTCTATACATAACCTATTTTGAAAATTGAAAAGCCACTTACTTTTGCAAATCGAACAGCAAACAGTTTCTTGTATTTCAAATCCATAAGCAGACTGCTCATGAACAACTGATGATATACGCTCCTAGCACCTTGTAGAAAAAGATCATGGTACAAGATAAGGACACGCCAAACAATTAGATTTCTCAAGTTTTATGTGATCTACAGTGGGGTTTTTTTTTTTTTTTAAACTTCTGAGACAGTGTCTTGCTGCGTTGCCCAGGCTGGTCTTAAACTCCTGGGCTCACGCGATCCTACTGCCTCAGCCTCCTGAAGTGCTGGCATTACAAGTGTAAACCACCATGCCCAGCCAACACAACTTTTTTTTTTTTTTTCTTTTTTTTAAGAGATAGGGTCTTGCTTTGTTGCTCAGGCTGAACTCAAACTCCTAGCTCAAGTGATCCTCTTGCCTCAGCCTCTTGTGTAGTTCGGACTACAGGCACACACCACTGAGATTGGCTTGTATTTTAAGCCTCAAAAACAAAAGTAAGCCATATATGGTGGTATACATGTGTAGTCCCAGCTACTAGGGAGCCTGAGAAGGGAGAATTGCTTGAGCCCAAGAGTTCGAGGCTGCAGTGATCAATGATCATGCCACTGCACTCCAGCCTGGGCAACAGAGTGAGATCCTGTTCCTTCAAAAAAGGAGCAAAATACCTGTTTTCCTTAGCACAAAATATTTGCAATCTGTTTATAAAACCAAATTTTCTAAACATAATTCTGTAACAAAATATAAAATCCATTTAAGTTGGATTATGGACCCCTCCCCCACCAAATCTATATTTTTCAAAGACTAAGACTGCAATGTTAATTTTAAAAAGTACAAATACATTTATTAAACATCTTCCCAAATGATAAAGTTTCACATCCCAATTAGTTATATAGGTTCCTCCACACCTTAAAAGTAGTTAAAAGATTCACCTTTCCATAATTTGGAATCACTAAGCATCAGTCTGTCCACTAGAGAAGAGTTTTCACCATCTGGCCCTTCTTGCAAACCAACTTGACATAAAATCCGGCGAAGGCCATCTTTAAACAGAAGGAAAAATAGTAATGAGATAGCAACTTCAAATATTAAAGTGACATTTTAGCAGATGTTCAAATGGATCTGTAGAGTTTTAAGTGTTTTATTAAAGGTCAAATTTATTCAGAAAAAGCAAACATCTTAACTGTTTTATTAATATTTTAACAAAAAGGAAATGAATTTCAAATCTCACATCATACACTATTACTCCTGAATGTCAAAACATATGCCTGTCATAAAGGCAATAATCTCTTGCGCTTTAATGAATTTAATGAAAGAGAAAAACATCCAAAAACCACTTAATATTGTTCTTTAAGCACTCATCAAAGCAGATTACAGTAAAAGTGTTATACATTCCATAACTGAAATACAAAACATGCTACCATTTAAAATGAGGAATGCATGACTTCTGCACTATAATATATACCAGTACATTTTATTAATGCTTCATAAAAAATGCTTCATTCATTAAACAAAAACTTATTGTGGACTTGCCATGTGAGAGACCCTGGAAAACACATTACTACAACCTTTTAAATTAAACTTTAGAAATGTTCTTCAAATATTAATATAAGCATTAAAATAACTAAAACTTTAACTTGTTCCATACATACATATATATACACACACACATATATATATACATATATACACACATATGCCTGGGATTATAGGCATGCGCCACCACACCTGACTAAATTTTGTATTTTTAGTACAGACGGGGTTTCACACCATGTTGGACAGGCTAGTCTGAACTCTTGGGCTCAAGTGATCCACTTGCCTTGGACTCTCAAAGTGCTGGGATTACAGGCGTGAGCCACTGCACCTGGTCCCATACTTTATAATTTAAATCACTGTTTTCCTTTTTTTCAAGCATGCAAAATAATAAAAAATTTAAAAATGGAGTAACTTTTAATTATAAAAGCTGTCAAACAGAAATCCTTTAAAAGACTAAAGAGAAGACCTATGTAAGTATTAAATAGGAATATATAAATTATTGATAAATATCTCAAAGCAAATTTTCAGCAGGACATTACTTCCATTATATTCTTCATTAATACTGTAGCATAACACTTGGCATGCAGGTATCCAATGGAAAACATCAAAATAAAGAATATAGGGCTAAGAAAAATAATTGGAAAGATGTTTATTTTCTTTTAAAAAAATTTTTAGATAGAGACGGGGTCTCCCTATATTACCCAGGCTAGTCTATGAACTCCTGGTCTCGAGGGATCCTCCCACCTCAGCCTTCCAGAGAGTTGTGACTAGAGGAGCGGGCCACCGTGCTGGCCTGGAAAGATAACTTATAAATTATCTTTTAAAGTAAACACATTCTCTTAATCTTCCACACCTCCGTATTTTCAGCTCTCAGTTCTGTGTAGTAATGTTCTTTTTTAAAAGCCCTTCAACACAAATGTATTCAAATTTTTCTTTACAGTAAACATCTGAATGTCACTTATCCACAGTCTTGCCTGAAGAATAGCATAACAGCTTATATCGATCTCTGTTTTATGCTTTATGTTACACACCAGGCTTGTATTTTTGGCTGCGGATATGAGGACTCTTAATTCTTACCATTACATAAAGAAAAATGATTGAATTTCCAGACTCTGGAATTTTTTTTTTTGAGACCGAGTTTCACTCTTTTGCCCAGGATGGAGTGAAGCAGCGTGATGTTGGCTCACTGCAACCTCTGCTTCCCGGGTTCAAGTGATTCTCCTGCCTCAGCCTCCTGAGTAGCTGGGATTACAGGCGCATGCCACCACACCCAGCTAATTTTTGTATTTTTAGTAGAGTTTTGCCATGTTGGCCAGGCTGGTCTTGAACTCCTGACCTCAGGTTATCCACCCGCCCTGGCCTCCCAAAGTGCTAGGATTACAGGCATGAGCCATGGCACCCAGTCGAAAATTTTTTTAAAAATACAAATTGGTAACTTCCAATTTGCAAACTTTCAGAGTTCAAGTTATTGGTAACCAAAAGTTGTAGGAGTCAAAACAAAGAAATCAACATTAGTGTTTTATCATTTAAACAGCTAATCACTTAGGTTATTTACAGCAGCATTTTTCCAGCTTACTCAGTAGAAGAGTTCCGCAAAATGCTCCACTAAAAAAAGTTAAAAAAAAAAAATCGTTTGTGAAATGTACATTGCATTACATTAGCATATTAATGTCCTTTACAATTGTTTAAACCAATGTTTCCTGCATTTATTTGAATAGAGAATCCTTTGTGTGCATATAAAAAATATCCAGTAGGACAAAATTTGTTAAACAAAAGATTTTTTCTTGCATAAAGATATTCTGAAATGGTATTTTAAAATGTAAAATTAAAGCAGGAAATTATTCCAGTTGACATTTTTTCCAAAACAGTTTTGCAAGGGTATACTAAGCTCATTTTTAATAGACAATTGGCATGAACTTTTATGAACCTACCTGAATATCCAATAATACTTCCCAGCCAAGACAAAAGTTTCAAACCAAAATTCTGATGTGCGACGATAGACGAATGCATAACTTGAACTTTGAGTGGCTTTGTCTGTCTACTGGTATTTCTCTTAAAAAGAAATGGCAACATTTAAAAATTAACTTAAAAAGCTATTCTACTGGCAGAATAAAATTATTATTTTTACTTAACATAACCACACCATCATCATCACAGAATTTTTCATGGATGTAAGAAAATCACCATTCTCCTTGCCTTATTTGATTCGGATCCTAATTTTCTAGAGGAAATCTTAGGATTCATACAAAAAAACATGAAGGTTCAGCTAGTTTATGAGTAATCTGAATCTTTTTTTCCTTTTTTTGAGGTGGAGTCTCGCTCTGTCACCCAGGCTGGAGTGCAGTGGTGCAATCTTGGCTCACCACAACCTCTGCTTCTTGGGTCCAAGTGATTCTCCTGTCCTCAGCTTCCCAAGTAGCTGGGACTACAGATGCACGCCACGACACCTGGGTAACTTGTATTTTTAGTAGAGACAGTTTTCACTATGTTGGCCAGGCTGGTCTTGACCCCTGACCTCAAGTAGTCCACTTGCCTCAGTCTCCTAAAGTGCTGGGATTACAGGTATGAGCCACTGCACCTGGCCAGTAATCTGAATCTTTAGTCCTGTATTTGAAAATCTGCTGTACCAATAATAAATGATAATAAATTATTTAAATGTTTTAGCTTGCTTTATGGTTTTAATTTCTTAATTATGTACTTATTTAAATAATTTATTGCATAGATGTGATGTTACCAACTTTTTTTTTTTGAGAGAGAGTCTCACTCTGTCACCAGGCTGGAGTGCAGTGGTGCGATCTCTGCTCACTGCAACCTCTGCCTCCCAGTTTCAAGCGATTCTTCTGCCTCAGCTTCCTGAGGAGCTGGGACTACAGGCGCACACCATCATGCCTGGCTAGTTTTTGTACTTTTAGTAGAAACAGGGTTTCATCATGTTGGCCAGGATGGTCTCAATCTCTTGACCTCATGATTCGCCTGCCTCAGCCTCCCAAAGTGCTGGGATTATAGGCATGAATCACTGTGCCCAGCCCATGTTATCAACTTCTTCTTTTTTTTTTTTTTTTTAATCATAGCTGGACACGGTAGCTCAACCTGTAATCCCAGCACTTTGGGAGGCTGAGGCAGGCAGATCACCTGAGGTCAGGAGTTTGAGACCAGCCTGACCAACATGGTGAAACCCCGTCTCTACTAAAAATACAAAAATTAGCCGGGTGTGGTGGAAGATGCCTGTAATCCCAGCTACTCAGGAGGCTGAGGCAGGAGAATCATTTGAACCTGGGAGGCAAAGCTTGTGGTGAGCCAAGATCGCACCATTGCACTCCAGCCTGAGCAACAAGAGTGAAACTCTTGTCTCAAAAAAAAAAAAAGCTAAAATACATATAAAACTTTCATCTTAGCCATTTTTATGTGTACAGTTCGGTATTAAGTACATTCATACTGTTGTGAAACTAGTCCCCAGAACTCTTTATCTTGCAAAAGTGAAAATCTACATAATACCTAATAAAGGGCAAGTCCCTGCTACTTTCTTCCCCTAGCACCTAGCAACCACCATTCTGTCTCTTTCTGTCTCTGTGGATATGACAATGCTAGTTAGGTCACATAAGTAGAATCATATGGTATTTATCTTTTTGTTACCAGCTTATTTCACTTAGCATAATGTTCTCAAGATCCAATCATGTTGTAGTATGTATCAGAACTTCCTTATTTTTTTTTTTGAGACCGAGTCTCGCTCTGTCGCCCAGGCTGGAGGGAGTGCAGTGGCGTGATCTCAGCTCACTGCAAGCTCCGAGGTTTACGCCATTCTCCTGCCTCAGCCTCCCGAGTAGCTGGGACTACAGGCGCCCGCCACCTCGCCCAGCTAGTTTTTTGTATTTTTTGGTAGAGACGGGGTTTCACCGTGTTAACCAGGATGGTCTCAATCTCCTGACCTCGTGATCCGCCCGTCTCGGCCTCCCAAAGTGCTGGGATTACAGGCTTGAGCCATAGCGCCCGGCAACTTCCTTCCTTTTTAAGACTAATATACCATTGCATGTATATACCACATTTTGTTTCTCCATTCCTTCATTAGCAGACACCTGGGTTGCTGCTACCTTTTGGCTATTGTGAATTATGGTGCTTGAACAGGGGTGTAAAATATCTCTTTGAAACCTGTTTTCAGTTATTTTACAAATATACCCAGAAGCAAAATTGCTGGATCACATGGTAATTCTATTTTTAATGTTTTGAGGAATTGCTGGACTGTTTTCCACAGTGGTTATACCGTTTTACCTTCCTACAAGTAGTGCACAAAGGTTTTAATTTCTCCATATCCTTGCCAATACTTTTTTTCCCTTAGAGACGGAGTTTTGCCACGTTGCCCAGGATGGAGTGCAGAGGCTATTCACAGGTATCATCATCACATACTACAGCCTTGAACTCCTGGGCTCAAGCAATCCTCCTGCCTCAGCCTCCAGAGTAGCTGAGACTATAGGTGCATGCCTATCCTTGTTTATATATTTATTGGACAGAAGCCATCCTAATAGGTATGAGGTGGTATCTTAGCTGCCTGTATATCTGCTCTGGAGAAATGTCTATTCAAGTCTATCAGCATCTTTTTTTTTTTTTTTTTAACAGGGTTTCACTCTGTTGCCCAGGCTGGAATGCAAGTGGTGTCATAACAGCTCACTGCAGCCTTGACCTCCCGGGCTCAAGCAATCCTCTTACCTTAGCTTCCCAAATAGTTGGGACTACAGGCATGCGCCACCACGCCTGGTTAACTTTTGTTATTTTTATTTACTTTTTTTGTAGAAATGGGATTTTGCCATGTTGCTCAGGCTGGTCTCAAACTCTTGGGCTTAAGCTATCTGCCCACCTTGGCCTCCCAAAATGCTGGGATTACAGGAGTGAGCCGATGTGCTTGGCCAACACTTTTTAAAGAACGTGTTTACCCCTTTTTATTTTTGGATCGTTCTTTTACTCTCTGTCCATCCGTTCTCTATAACATACATTAACACAGTAAAGTTTTGTATATGTTCTCCATTTACACATATTTAAATACACATTTCTAAAGATTTGTTAGTTTGACTTAACGAAAATCAAATACTACACATGCTTTTGTGCATCTTAGCTTTCATTGATTTTTTCTGTTAATGACTGCATAATTTTCTGTGGTGTGGACTTATTAAAACATCCTTCAGAGAAGGGTATTCACCTTCTCTGTTTCCAGTCCTCTGTGACAACAAAAAAAGCAGTACTGTACTGAACACACTGTATGTACACTTACTGGTACTTGTATCTCTATGAGATAAATTCCTAGGTGAGGTAAAGCTTTAACATGTCACTAGATCATTTTCCTTAAATGCAGCAATTTATTGTTAAGCATGTATTCCTAGTCTCTACATCTCTGCAAGATATTTTATCACTCTAACTTAATGTATATTGACCAGCTAGATTTTCTGTTATGATCTGTCTTTTCATATCCTTTGTCCATTTTCTATTTTATTGTTTGCTCCCTACTTGATAATCTGTTAAGTACAGTTTCTGATATATTATTAAATTGAATATGTTGAAACATTAAGGAAGAATTTCTTTTTTTTTTTTTGAGATGGAGTCTCGCTCTGTCGCCCAGGCTGGAGTGCAGTGGCCGGATCTCAGCTCACTGCAAGCTCTGCCTCCCGGGTTCACGCCATTCTCCCACCTCAGCCTCCTAAGTAGCTGGGACTACAGGCACCCGCCACCTCGCCTGGCTAGATTTTTGTATTTTTTTTTTTTAGTAGAGATGGGATTTCACCGTGTTAGCCAGGATGATCTCGATCTCCTGACCTCGTGATCCGCCCATCTCGGCCTCCCAAAGAGCTGGGATTACAGGCTTGAGCCACCGTGCCCGGCCAAGAATTTCTTAAATAAGACACAAAACATACAAATTATAAAGAAAAATGTATCTTTTGCTACATTAAAATTTAAAGTTTTTGCTCAATGAAAGGCACCGCAACAAACTTAAATGAGTAAGAAAAGGACAATCCAACAGAAAAAATTAGAATATGAATAGGAAATTTGCCAAAAAGAAAACTTAAATGACCAATAGAATAAATAGATATTTAAAAATCAAGGAAAATGCAAATTTGACTGATGAAATTTCACACACATCAGACTGGCAGGTTTTTTTTTTTTTTTTTTTTTTTTTTTAACACAAAATCTTGTTCTGTCACCCAGGCTAGAGTGCACTTGTGTAATCAAAATTCACTATACCCTTGGACTCCTGGGCTCAAGCAATCCTTCTACCTCAGCCTCCTGAGTAGTTAGGACTACATGTGCGCACCATCATGCCTGGTTAATTTTTTAATTTTTTTTTTTGTAAAGTCAGGGTCTTCCTCTGTTGCCCAGGCTGGTCCCAAACTCTTGGCCTTAAGTGATCCTCTTGCCTCTGCTTTCCAAAGTGCTAGGATTACAGGATTACAGGTGTGAGCCACAGTGTCTGGCCCAGATTGGCAAAATTTAAAAATTTGACAGTATATAGTTTTAACAAAGATGTGGAGAAACGGGCGCTCTCATACACTGCTGGTAGGAAAGTATATTGGTACCACAGTTTTGGAGATGAACTAGGCAAAATCTAGTAAAGCTGAGAATGTCCATACCCTAAAAACTCAGAAATTCCATTTCTTGGTATATACTGTAGGGAAATTTTTGCATCTATGCAAAAAGGAGACAAAACAATTCCCACGGCCGGGCGCGGTGGCTAAAGCCTGTAATCCCAGCACTTTGGGAGGCCGAGACGGGCAGATCACGAGGTCAGGAGATCGAGACCCTCCTGGCTAACACGGTGAAACCCCGTCTCTACTAAAAATACAAAAAAAAAATTAGCCGGGCGAGGTGGTGGGCGCCTGTGGTCCCAGCCACTCGGGAGGCTGAGGCAGGAGAATGGCGTGAACCCAGGAGGCAGAGGTTGCGGTGAGCTGAGATCCGGCCACTGCACTCTAGCCTGGGCGACAGAGCAAGACTCCGTCTCAAAAAAAAAAAAACAATTCCCACAGCAGGAGTATTTGTCACAGCAAAAAACTGAAAACATCCTAATTGTCTATCAACAGGAGAATAAATTGCGGTTTAATCATCATGAAATACTATACAATGTTTAAAAAAATGAATGAACTGCAGCAACGTGTACCAACACAGATAAACCTAAAAACAACACTGAAAAGGCAAGCTGCAGTGTAATATATTCAGTATGTATCTTGTTATATAATGTTTAAAGACCCCCAAATCAATCTATATAATGTTGACGGATATTTAATATATGAAATATAAAGGAATGCACAAGAATGAAAAAAGTAAATTAAGTAATTATTGCTAGGGAAGGAGAAAGGATAACAGGGGAAACCCCTTCTCTACCAAAAATACAAAAAAAAAAAACCAATTAGCCAGGAGTGGTGGCACATGCCTGTAGTCTCAGCTACTCAGGAGGCTGAGGCACAAGAATTGCTTGAACCCAGGAGGCAGAGGTTGCAGTGAGCGGAGATCATGCCACTAAACTCCAGCCTAGGTGACAGAGAAAGACTCTGTCTCAAAAACAACAACAACAACAACAACAACAAAATGATAATAATATAGGGGCCTCCATACTACTTTATATATTTAAAAGAAATTTGAGGCCGGGTGTGGTGGCTTACACCTGTAATCCCAACACTTTGGGAGTCTGAGGCAGGTGGATCACTTGAGCCCAGGAGTTTGAGACCAGCCTGGACAACATGGTGAAACCCCATCTCTACTAGAGATACAAAAATTAGCTGGGTATGGCTATGCGCACCTGTAATCCCAGTTACTTAGAAGGCTGAGGCAGAATCACTTGAACCCAGAAGGCGGAGGAAGTTGCAGTGAGCCGAGACTGTACCACTGCACGCCAGCCTGGGCAACAGAGACTCCTCAAAGGGAAAAAGAAAAGATAGATAAAATAATTTTTTAAAAAGAATATTTACATAAAATTCAGTTACATGGAGTGGTGAAAAATAAATTCTAATTTCTAAAAATAAATCCAAATGTGAAGAATAGTTTGCTTTTAGAAAGATGATACACTAATTGCTATGAGGATATGGAATATATTTTGCCATAAAGTACCAAGAAACAACTTTGCTTGCATTATAATCATGGTGCTTAAGGCCACTTTAATTTCTAAAAAGTAACAGAACATTCCATTAATTAAAAACAAAACAAAAGCAAAAAACATTCTAAGACTGCTTTGATGGAGAAATGCGAATATATCTTATCTAAATACTCATTTTCTATATCAATCCTACACAGCTTTAAAACTAGATAAAATAATAATGCAATATTTAAGAAACATTATCTTTAAACACGGTTTTTGGTTAACATTGATTTTCATTCGAAAAAGCAGAAAGACATGTTCATAAATGATGAAATATGAAGCTAGTTTTAAACTAATAAAAAATAATATAGGCATGTTTTTAAATTACTTACCACAATTACTGATTTTGCTTGCTCACAATACTGGAAGTCTCCATATCGAACAGACCTACGCCCCTGTAAATAAAGATATTTAAAATTAAGCTATAAAAATATTGTATTCAATATTAATACTTTTAAACCAGTAAACAAACATGTTTAAGCATATAACAACTCTGATCAATTTTCAATATTTACAACGTTCATACTACTCATTGATAAGTTAAAATTTTCCTTCAAAGCTATGCTAACTTTTCCAAGCCATTAATATATTTACAACATTCATACTACTCATTGATAAGTTAAAATTTTCAATATTTACAACGTTCATACTATTCATTGATAAGTTAAAATTTTCCTTCAAAGCTATGCTAACTTTTCCAAGCCATTAATATACTTCCTTGAACAAAACATTTATTCTTCTCGACATCTATAATTTCCATTTTCATAACTATATGTCCTCTTAAACTTTGTCTGGCGATAGCTTATTCCCAACATACATTTGGGCCAATATTCAAATGAAAAATTTTTTTTTTTTTTTTGAGATGGAGTCTCGCTTTGTCGCCCAGGCTGGAGTGCAATGGTGCAATCTTGGCTCATTGCAACCTCCGCCTCCTAGGTTCAAGCGATTCTCCTGCCTCAGCCTCCTGAGTAGCTGGGATTACAGGCGCATGCCACCACGCCTGCCTATTTTTTGTATTTTTAGTAAAGACGGGGTTTCACCATGTTAGGCTGTTCTCGAACTCCTGACCTTGTGACCTGCCCGTCTCAGCCTCCCAAAGTGCTGGGATTACAGGCATGACAAATGAAATTTTAAGAAAAAAAATTCAATTTATTATCAACATAGTAAATTTACTTACATCTCGATCTACTGTAGTTGCAAAACCAATAGCTTCTTTTTGTGTACAGTTAACAGCTTTCTGAAGAGTATAAATAACTTGTTCATAGGTGTGAACCTCATCATTAAACAGCATGCAATAGTAGGTGTCACTCTTCTCTCTGTGGGATAAAATATTAATGGTATATTAATTACCTATTTATTATCTTGCTCCAGGCTGACTTATTAAGAGACTACTTTGTCCTATGCGATGTGCTAGGTATTGAACACATATCTGTAAAGAATTCACCTGTGGTCCCATGCTCTATGATACTACAGTCTGGTGGGCAAAATACATATTGCACATATGACTCTGTATAAACAAGTTTTTATCAAGAATAGAAGGTAGAGCAGGGTATAACAGGCCTGGGAGCTCAGAGAACTCTTGGAGAAGTAATCTGAGACCCAAAGTCAGAACTGGCTATCAGTAGCTCTCAACTGGGGGCAATTCCCCTGCATCTCTCATAGCTGACCATTTGGCAACATCTGGAGACACTTCTGATTGTCAAGACTGGGGCCTGGGGTGCTGCTGGCATCTAGTGGGTAGAAGCCAGGGATGTTGCTAAATATCTTGCAATTCACCAGACAGCCCCCATAACAAAAAATTAATCTGGCCCCTAATTCCAATAGTGCCAAGGTTGAGAAACCATGGGCCAGAGGAAGGTGAAAGCAAAGGTGCTAAGGTGGCAAAGGTAAACACTGGGAGATGGAGCATAAGGAAGAAGGGGGAGATTAGTATGACATTAGTCTGGTCTGGAGAAAGAAATCTTGAACAGCTTATAATGGTTTTTTTAGTTTGTTTGTTTGGAGATACGGTCTGTTGCCCAGGTTGGAGTGCAGTGGCACAATCATGGCTCACTACAGCCTCAACCACCCAGGTTTGATAGATCCTCCTGCCTCACGAATAGCTAGGACTACAGGCATATACCACCCTGCCCAGCTAATTTTTAAATTTTTTGTAGAGATGGTGTCTCACTATGTTGCCCAGGCTGGTCTCCAACTCCTGGGCTCAAATAATCTACCTGCCTTGGCCTCCCAAAGTGCTAAGATCATAGGCATGAGCCATTGTGCCAAGCCAGCTTATAATATACTTTGATTTTTGCCATTCTAAGGACAATAAAAAATTTGAGATAGGAGATATAATCAGAATTGTCTTAAAGTTCACTTTGGCTGCAGTGTAGAGAGTGAATTGTAAGGCTTAAGAATGTACATGGCAGTCCAGTTGGGAGGCCATGCTGTCCCCAAATGAAATTAATTTGGACTAGGATACTACAGTATACTATACAACAACAATACTATAGTAAAAATCATGAGGTACTAAGTCATTTTCATCATTTCCAAAAAGGTATGGTCAACTCTATTAGAAAACACTTAACCTACAACTTATCTGAAACACAACTGAGAAAGCAAAAAAAAAAAAAAAAAAAAAAAACCAATGTCCCTCAGATCCTTATTCCAGCTTGTATTCATTCTAAACTACGACTAATTCCAACAAGCTTGGTCTTACTTCTAAGCAAGAAAGAAGGTTGTTTGAGACAAGCACACTAACAAGGAAAATAAAGCCCTAATCTTAATATATCTGTGGCAGAATCCAGTTCTCTGGTCACAAGTTTGTAACCTCAATAATTTAAGTAAAAATGGTAGATGTACACTAAAAAAGCACAGTGTAGAATACATTTTATTAAAAGTCAGAATCAAAATGATTAAAATTGAATTTGAGCATTTATTCAAACCAGAAACCTCATTTATATCAAAGAGTTCATTCCCTAATGATATTAACATATAACAAAACAAAAAGTAAAGTTGTAAAGTTAATCTATCATTTTATCATACAATCAAAGAGAAAACTGGTTATGCCTGAAACCAGTCCTAGAGCTACGACAAAGCTTAAATCTGGCTACAAACCAACTAATCAACCAACCAGCCAACCAAACAGGGAGAAACCTCCACCAATTAAATGGATCACATGTTTTAAAACTACAAAATCAAGGTATTGTTCTACTAAAAACTCATTATTAAAAAATGATTATGCCCTATACTAGTTGTGTTAAAGTTAAAATTTAGCAGTTCTTCATACACAAAGAATAAACAGGTTATACTTACACCATCTCTAAATCTGCTGGCAATTCACTTTCTTTTTCCCAGGTTAATATTTCTACTGCATACCGAAACATAATAGCAAAAATGTTGTAAGTTCTTGCTATCACATCTTCTGATAAATGAACAAGAGGATCCTGAAAGAAACAACAGGAAAAATAAAAAATAAAAAAAAGGGCAACCACGTACATTAATTTTCATTCTGCTTCCCACCCTCAAAATAGTATAGTAAAAAGTTAGCTGGTCTTCCAACCTCAGCTTCTCTTCAGTGAATTTGATCCTATACATTACCACCCTAACAAATACAGCTTCTTAAAAGTTTTAGTTCAGAATAATCCAGTTATTCAATCAATTCAATCAAAATATTCAATGGCACTCAAATGACTAATGAACAAATCTAAACATTTTAGAATGGTATTCCACAATCTCAAAAACCTAACATCAAACCAATTTTATAGCTTCGTATCTTACTAACCCCCAATTTCTAGAATACACAAAGGACTATTACCTAAGGAAGGGCAAGCAATATTGAGTTTTATAGGTATAAAAGAGAGCTTGATTTTGACAGTTTTAAAGGTGAGAACTCATGACTTTCAGAAAACTGCCCGTTGATGTTGTAAGAAGCACTCACTTGTCTACTTTCAGCAGGGTGAGACGTGTATGCATGTTAACAGGCAACTTCATACATTAGATTTAACAGTGAAAGAGTCACTGAATTTCTAGAGTAATGTAAAAAAGTAATACTTTATTTATTTATTTATTATTTATTTATTTTTTTTTTTGAGACAGAGTCTCGCCCTGTCGTCCGGGCTGGAGTGCAGTGGCTGGATCTCAGCTTACTGCAAGCTCCGCCCCCCAGGTTTATGCCATTCTCCTGCCTCAGCCTCCGAGTAGCTGGGACTACAGGTGCCCGCCACCTCGCCCGGCTAGTTTTTTGTATTTTTTAGTAGAGATGGGGTTTCACCGTGTTAGCCAGGATGGTCTCGATCTCCTGACCTCGTGATCCGCCCGTCTCGGCCTCCCAAAGTGCTGGGATTACAGGCTTGAGCCACCGAGCCCGACAAAAAGTATTACTTTAAACATATGCTATGTTTAATCAAGGTAATTTTCAGTCAAGGTTGGCAAAATGTTTTGCACTATCTTTCATCTTAATGCTTTATCTTAAATCTAAACTCTTCAGTTTAATGGCTAAGTAGCATTATTTTCATTTCTCACATTAAAATAGCAGTATGTTCCAACATCATGGGATGGGCATCAGCAGATCCCTGAAAATAAATACACACACACACACACACACACACACACAATGCATAAAAATAAAACGTAGTGGCAAATATGAAATATGTATTTAATATTCACATAAAATATATAATTACATTTTATAAAGTACATAATACATATTTTATAAAAATATAATTAAGTATATATTTTTATATGTTAATGTGAATGTATATATACATACACACAACCACATACCTGTGGAGACAGAACATTTTTGCATACCCACACCAAAGATGAGCCTAATGGAACTGATATAAAACAAATGGAGAAGGTGGAATAAAAGAATGGGAGGCTGGGCGCAGTGGTTCATGCCTGTAATCCCAGCACTTTGGGAGGCTGAGGAGGGTGGATCACGAGGTCAGGAGATTAAAACCATCCTGGCTGACACAGTGAAACCTGTCTCTACTAAAAATACAAAAAATTAGCTGGGCATGGTGGAGGGTGCCTGTAGTCCCTGCTACTTGGGAGGCTGAGGTAGGAGAATAGAGTGAACCGGGAGGCAGAGCTTGCAGTGAGCCCAGATCACGCCACTGCACTCCAGCCTGAGTGACAGAGTGAGACTCTGTCTCAAAAAGAAAAGGGGGAAAAAAAAAAAAAAAAAAGAATGGGCCAGGCACGGTGGCTCATGCCTGTAATCCTAGCACTTTGGGAGGCCGAGGGTGGATCACCTGAGGTCAGGAGTTAAAGACCAGCCTGGCCAAAGTGGTGAAACCTCATCTCTACTAAAAATACACAAGTTAGTTGAGTGTGGTGGCGGTGCCTGTAATCCTAGCTACTTGGGAGGCTGAGACAGGAGAATCGCTTGAACCTAGGAGGTGGGGGCTGCAGTAAGCCGAGATCATGCCACTGTACTCCAGCCTGGGCAACAGAGCAAAACTCGGTCAAAAAAAAAAGAATGGAGAAAAAAGGACAAAGATGCCTAAAACAGATGGGTCTAGAGCTTGAAGAAGGTAAACTTCCTTTTCTCAGTAAGAAGCAGATTTTTCAAATTTTAATAGTACATTTTACCTATAACTCCTCTCATACAGGCTGCTTTATATGGCCCATTGAGGTTGGTTGGTTTGTTTGTTTTTTGAGACAGAGTTTCACTCTTGTTGCCCAGGCTGGAGTGCAATGGCACGATCTCGGCTCACTGCAACCTTTACCTCCCAGGTTCAAGCAATTTTCCTGCCTTAGCCTCCTGAATAGCTGGGATTACAGGCATGTGCCACCATGTCTGGCTAATTTTGTATTTTTGGTAGAGACGAGGTTTCTTCATGTTGGTCAGGCTGGTCTCAAACTCCTGACCTCAGGTGTTCCACCTGCCTTGGCCTCCCAAAGTGCTGCGATTACAGGTGTGAGCCACTGTGCCCAGCCAGGTTTTTTGTTGTTGTTGTTTTTTCTGCTAGAAGGTTTATTACTATTTGTTATGAAGTCTTTAGAAATCACTGACATGGTGAAATCACTTGTATACAAAAAGAATCAGAGCTGGTCCCTTCTGGGGATTCAAACAAGAGTAGGTATTAATAATAATAGGAACCTCATACGATACCAAAAGAGAAAGTGGAATCAAAATTCAGCTTTCCTGGTGCTACTATCTCACAAAACAGTCATTCCATTTCTTACAGTTATATCCCATAAGACAAAAACATTTAAGGATTGAAGAGTTTGACAAATAGGGTTTATAAAACTTTAATGGTCCTGGAACAGACACAACCACCAATGCTTGAGAATCCTAACCAATAGTTTCCAAACTCTATTTTACAAAAATCCCAGGGTCTGGTAGAGGTGTTTCCTATTTGAATAAAAATGTCAGTTCCAAAATATATTCTAGGCTGAACATGGTGGCTCATGCCTACAATCCCAGCACTTTGAGAGCCTGAGGTGGGAGGACTGCTGGAGCCCAAGAGTTTGAGACCAACCTGGGCAATACAGTGACACCTCATCTCTACAAAAAAAATAAAAAATTAGCAGAGAGTAGTGGTGCATGATTGGGAAGCTGAGGTGGGAGGACTGCTTGAGCCTGACTGGTGGAGGCTAAAGTGAGCCATGATCTTGACACTGCAACTTCTCCAACTCTGGGCAACAGAAAAAAATACACTCTAAAATGTGTTACATTCCATATTGGAACACCAACTGATAATTTTTTTTTTGCTACATTAACCCAGTTTGAGGCAGGCCTAGACAGATTCTTCTGCCATCTCTGTATACACACATTTTAACTTCTAAGAAATGTATCACTCATCATAAAGAATTATTTCTGCAGTGAAGAGATGCTACACCTGTACAAGTCTACTAATGTTATGATGGTAAATTAAATGTCAGGAAAGACAGACATTCCTGCTCAAACTGCCCTTTTCATAGCATAAATCAGTTGGAACAATAAATGACATCCTATTGTATTATCTATTATTACTAATAATTTTAGCTCTCTGATTATATTTATGCTACAGAATGTTCATCTGTTGGTGAGTCTACTTTAACTTACTATTCTTTCAAGCTGGAAGAATGCAAGGCATGTTGTTAAAAAGGTTGTTAGTGGTTATTTTAGAGGGCACTAGGAATTATGGAGAACTTTAACTTTTATGCAGTATATTCCTATAATATTTGAATTTGTAAAATGTAAGCATGTATTACAATAAAGATTTTAACTGTTATCATATGCAAAGTAGGTATGAATGAGGATTTTCTCCATACTGCCAAACTAAAAATATAGAAATAAACTAGAGGCTGCAGTCACCAAAACAACCTCACTTATCTCATAAACTGACTTTCTAACAACACACATTTCAATTTATAAAAAAATAAATTTATTATTAATACCACTTTAATGTGCTTTATTATTTTTTAAAATTAAATTTTCATTTAAAAAAACAATTCTGGCTGGGCATGGTGGCTCACACCTGTAATCCAAGCACTTCTGGAGGCTGAGGCAGAATTGCTTGACCCCAGGAGTTGGAGATCAGCCTAGCAGCGTATGGTGGTAAGTGTCTGTGGTCGCAGCTACTAGGGAGGCTGAAGTGGGAGAAATCGCTTGAGTTCATATGGTCAAGGCTGCAGTGAGCTGCGATTGCACCACTGTACTTCAGCCTGGGAAACAGAGCAAGACCTCATCTCAAAAAAACAAAACAAAAACATAACAAAACAAAAAAACCAAATCCCAAACCACGCAATAATTCCACCAAAAATGCTTTTTAAAACCAGTATAAGGTACTGTGTTAAGAGTATCATTACTGGAGTCTATACTATATGGCTTTAAATCCCAGTCCCATAATTTGCTATGTGGGACACTCTGGGCAAGTTTTATCTTTCTAAACTCAAGTTTCTCTTTTTTTCTTTTCTTTTTTTCTTTCTTTTTTTTAAAGACAGGGTCTCTCTCATCCAGGCTTATATCTCATTGTAGCCTGAAACTCCTGGGCTCAGTGACCCTCCACTTCAGCCTAAAAGTCAATTATTTATAAAATATTGGTAACAGCATTATCTATCTTATGAGGCTGTTTTGGGAATTAAATGAGATAAACCAAGTAGTCACCATTAACATCTAGTTATTAATAATTACTGATCTGAATTCAAATAGATGGAAGTAGCATTTGTGAGTGAAATTTCAGATTAAAAAATCTTCACTAAGGTTGTTGTTCAGTTAATATTTCTTATTTAACTAAATCTCATTCCAAATAGGATTTACAGCAATTTAAGAATACATCTACATCCCAACTACTTAGGAGGCTGAGACAGGATGATTGCTTGAGTTCAGGAGTTGAAGATCAGCCTGGGCAACACAATAATAAAAACCATGTCTCTAAAAATAAAATAAAATAATTTTTTTAAAGAATGCACCTAATAGAGTGGTATATAAAAAAAGATGTAAAAAGCAGATAAAGGAAAATAAAGATAGGAAAATAAACCGTAGTCAAGGTAACATCTATATATAAGTAGAGATCATATAAATTTCCATACAACTACGACAGGCAGGCTGTTTTCAACCATTTGGCTCTTTTTCCAGAAGTCTCAACAAAAGGAAACACAATCAGTTATGAGACTCACACCAGAAGAAACATAACATTTCTTAATACAGAGACCTAAGAGAAATTCCTTATGGACTCCTATAGACTAACAAAGGAGATACCACATACTATGTGTTGGTTCTCAACTGGGAGAGGCACAACTCACCAACCTCCCCACTCACTCCCACACCCAAGGGGCCATTGGAAAACTTAGCCAGGCATTTTTTGTTGTCACTGTAGTGGAAGATGCTAGTGACATATAGGGAGTGGGAACTGAGTAGGCGAAACACAATGCTTTCAATAGCCTACACCTAGGGTCAACAAACTTTTTCTGTGGAGGAGTCTTAGCAGGCTATAGAGTCTCTGCTGCAACTACTCAATTTTGTTTGTAATGGGAAAACAGCTACAAATACTACATTAAAATTTAAGCATGACTGTGCTTCAGTAACATTTTATTTATGGACACTGAAATTTGGATTTCATCTAATTTTCTCATGTCACAAAATACAATTCTGTTGATTTTCTTCAACTATTTAAAAACAGATACAAGAACAGGTTGTGGACAAGATGTGATCTGTAGGAGTCAGAGCTTGCTGAACCCTGTCCTATCCAATGAATATCTCACCCCCAAATGCAAAGATATGAGAAGACCTGTAGAACTCTTACACAGTACTTCTATAAGTATACCAGCAGGTTTCCCCCAGCTTTTTCTGAAGATGTAGGCTAAATGTATGACAAAAAAATTTTGTTCAATAGTTACTGGGAACAGGTATGCTAAACACAATGCTATCTTAATATCTTATAGTCTTACCCTTGAAGACTTCATTTCTCTTTTTTTTGAGATGGAGTTTCGCTCTTGTTGTACAGGCTGGAGTGCAATGGCGCAATCTTGGCTCACCACAACTTCCGCCTCTCAGGTTCAAGCGATTCTCTTGCCACAGCCTCCCGAATAGCTGGGATTACAGGCATGCACCACCACGCCCAGCTAATTTTGTATTTTTAGTAAAGACGGGGTTTCTCCATGTTGGTCAGGCTGGTCTCGAACTCCTGACCTCAGGTGATCTGCCTGCCTCAGCCTCCCAAAGTGCTGGGATTACGAGTGTGAGCCACCACGCCTGGCTGACTTCATTTCTGTTAAACCTCTTTTTTTTTTTTTTTTTTTTGAGACAGAGTCTCACTCTGTCGCCCAGGCTGAAGTGCAGTGGTGCGATCATGGCTTACTGCATCCTCAACCTCCCCTAGCTCGGTGATCCTCCCACCTTAGCCCCCTGAGTAGCTGGGATTACAGGCACACGCCACCATACCTGGCTAATTTTTGTAATTTTTGTATAGATGGGGATTTGCCATGTTGCCCAGGCTGGTCTTGAACTCCTGAGCTCAAGTGATCCCACCCACCTCGGCCTCTCATAGGGCTGGAATTACAGCATGAGCCACTGCACCTGGCCTTAAATAAACTCTTAAATATAAATTAAATGGTAGAGTTTGGAAGGCTTTATTCTTTGTCTGATTCCAGGAGTATACATTCTCCAGGCAGGATTGTATGACTTTTGGGTAGGCAGGGGAGCTTGTTGGCATCTTCTTAAAATTCAGGAAATTAACCAGAGCTTAGTCTGTTGGACAATGTATGAGGATAAAGCCAACAGAGTAAATGTAGGCAGATTTAAAACTTTTTCTTGGAAAATTATTTTAAGTCTACTCTAACACAAGGATAAAAAAGGTAACAGAAGTCCTATTTTTTCCAAATAAATAAATTTTTTCCAAATAAATGACATTTACAGAACATAAAATTAACCATTTTAAAGTGAACAACTCAGTAGTACTTGGTACATTTATTATAATGCGCAACTACTACAATCTAGTTTCAAAACATTTCCATCACTCCAAAGTAAAACCCCTTACCTACTAAGCCATTTCTCTCCATTTTCCTCTTCCCCAGTCCCTGGCAACTACCAGTCTGTTTTTTCTCTCTACAAATCTATCTATTCTGAATATTTCATATAAAAGGAATCATACAATATGTGACCTTTTGAGTCTAGTGTCTTTCACTTAATATGTTTTAGAGGTTCATGCATGTTGTAGCACGTATCAGTACTTCATTCCTTTTTATGGACGAAAAATATTCTACTGTATGTATATTATCACAATTTGTTTATCCATTCATCCACTGATGGACATTTGGGCTGTTTCTACCTTCTGACTATTGTGAACAACACTGCTACAACATGTGTGTGCATGTACTTGCTCAACTTTGGTTTTCTTTTTTCTTTTTTGAGACGGAGTCTCGCTCTGTCGCCCGGGCTGGAGTGCAGTGGCCAGATCTCAGCTCACTGCAAGCTCCGCCTCCTGGGTTAACGCCATTCTCCTGCCTCAGCCTCCCGAGTAGCTGGGACTACAGGCGCCTGCCACCTCGCCCGGCTGGTTTTTTTTTTTGTATTTTTTAGTAGAGATGGGGTTTCACCATGTTAGCCAGGATGGTCTCGATCTCCTGACCATCCTGGTGATCCACTCGTCTCGGCCTCCCAAAGTGCTGGGATTACAGGCTTGAGCCACCGCGCCCGGCCTCAACTTTGGTTTTCAGTTCTTTTGGGTATATATCTAGGTGTGAAACTCAGAATCACATGGTAATGTTAAATATTTTGAGGAACAGCCAAACTGTTTTCCACAGCACTGAATCATTTTCTATTTCCACTAGCAATATACAAGGGTTCTAATTTCTCTATATCCTTGTCAACACCTGTTATTACTTTTAATAGTCATCCTACTGAGGGTGAAGCAGTATCGCACTGTGGTTTTGATTTTGCATTTCCCTACTGACTAATGATATTTAGCATCTTTTCATGTGTTTGTTGATTATTCATATCTCTTCTCTGTAAAAATGTCTATTCAAGTCTTTTGCCCATTTTTAAATTGGGTTATCTTTTTACTGTTGAATTGTAAGATATAAACTCTGGATACTAGATCCTTATTGGATATATGGCTTGGATATACATATACACACTTTCTCCCACAGTCCTAAAGTTTTATACCAGTGGTTTTTAACCTTTTTCTAAAGCACAATTCTTTTTTTTTCAAATATATTTTTATTTGTCCTGTATTTCTACATACAGAACTCCAATCAACCATATAAAAATGGAGCTTCTCCAATAGAAGTGGAAAAATCTGGAACCTTGACCACTTGGCATCTTACTATAGCAAATTACAGAACACTTTCACAAAGCAAATGAAACACAAACAAAACATGTTTTCCATAGCACTGAATCATTTTATACACATTTTGATTTGTACATCAAAAACTTTGGTCATTCTGATAAAATATATTTGACCTGTAGGGTATGGGTACCAGGAAAAACTTCTTTTTTTTTTTTTTTTTTTTTAAAGACAGGGTCATGATCTTGGCTTACTGCAACCTCTGCCTCCCATGGCTCAAGCGGATCCCACTTCAGCACCCCCAACCCAAGTGGCTGGGACCACAGGCGCGTGCCACCACACCCAACTAATTTTTGTATTTTTTGTAGGGATGGGGTTTTGCCATTTGCCCAAGCTGGTCTCAAACTCCTGGGTTAAAGTGATCCACCCGCTTTGGCTTCCCAAAGTGTTGGAATTATAGGTGTGAGCCACTCTGCCCGGCCAAGGAAGGACTATTAACGTCCACTTGCCCCAAATCTGTATCAGGCCTACTAACAAGGTACAAGTACTTGGGTGTACCTATTCCCCTGCCATTTAGAAATAATAAAATCTGAAAGAAGGATCTCGAACTACACAACAAATTGTCATAAAATGTAGCAGAAGAGGGACTGCCACAGGTTGGTTAATGGATACAAGAACAAAGCTAGACAGGAAGAATGAGTTATAATGTTTTATAGCACTATAGCATGACTATAATTAACAATTTACTGTATATTGTCTTTTTTTTTTTTGAGACAGAGTCTTGCTCTGTCCCCCAGGCTGGAGTGCAGTGGCCGAATCTCAGCTCACTGCAAGCTCCGCCTCCTGGGTTTATGCCATTCTCCTGCCTCAGCCTCCCAAGTAGCTGGGACTACAGGCGCCCGCCACCTCGCCCGGCTACTTTTTTGTATTTTTTAGTAGAGACGGGGTTTCACCGTATTAGCCAGGATGGTCTCGATCTCCTGACCTCGTGATCCGCCCGTCTCGGCCTCCCAAAGTGCTGGGATTACAGGCTTGAGCCACCGCGCCTGGCCTGTATATTTTCAAATAGCCAGAAGAGCAGATGGTGAAAGTTTCCAATACCACATAATGTTAAATGTTTGAGGTGATGGATATGCTAATTACCCTGATTTGATCATTACACACTGTATATATGTATCAAAATATCACACCGTGCCCCATAAATAACACACCGTATCCCATAAATATATACAATTATTGTCAATTAAAAATAATAAGACATAATCTATTGTAACATACCATTGAAAGATTTTATCATTGTATAATTATAGTTAAGTGAGTTATTAGAAATATATGGAAAGGTATTGAAGTTGAAAAAAAGCAGCAGGGATTTAAGCATTTATTTTGTGGGAGTCTACTATTCCATTAGAAATCCATTTAAGAAAAATAATGCAGGATCAACAATTTGAAAAACATAGTGGGCAGTGGGAATTATTTGTATTGAGCTATCACCACCACACATGGTCCCATCGCATAACCAATGATAATGGAATGATAATGGAAACCAGGAGATGATGATTGGGATTGGCTGTCATGTACGGTAACAGAAAAGAAAGCTATCTGGCCTCAAAAGTCTTCGTAATAATAAAGATATACAAAACTCAACTTAGTTAACTAGTCTACGCATATGGGAAAAACAATCTTCTCAATCGTAAATTAGTACTCAAATAAACTTCAAGTATGCTTAAAACAAAACCCCAACCAAATAAAAAATCAGAATTAAACGAAATTTCCAGAATTTCAACTGTGTTACTATTAGCAACCATAGAGCATCCACAAAATGCAAAGAACTTTCAAAGTAAACTAGTCACTATCAATAGTGGAAGTACTATTTGCTTATCCATTTCTCACATCATCTAATGACTATTTTAAAAATATTTCAAACGGGTTAAAAACAACTTTGTGAAATGTTTTTACCTCTTCTTCCTCAATTTCAGAGGTGTTAAGTTCATGTTTTTGACAGTAAGGACCCTCTTTCCAAGCTTCAGTATCACCACAGTCACAGAAACCTCCACCTCCTGATGTTGTCATCTTGGAAAAAAATTGTAAAGTATCTTGTCAATAAATATTTACTGAGGGCTATCAGATAATAAATAAGAATATCAAGTGCTAAGGAAATACCATTGCTTAAGTGTTTAATTTCTTTGGAGGCATAAAATTAGATAAAATGCCAAACCTCTCAATGTTTTAAAGTTTATTTTAAATAAGCTTATAAACTCACTGAAGTGATTTCAAAATAAAATAAGCTACTTTGTAATGTTAGCTACAGATATTCAAAAGAGGATATGTTTGCCTATGTGACTTCCTTAATTAGAAAAATCATGAGGATCACAAGGGTTTTCCTGCTGGGTTTTGGTTAAATTGGTATAATGCTGATATCTATGCCACAGGTTGTGATGCTATAAACACAATAGACTCGGGGGTTATACAGATTCCTATAGCTGTTGTCTCCTAGAGTCTAAGAGTGCTGCATTTGCTTTGGAGAAATTAACCAACAAAGACTATAGAAATAGTTAATTTTTCTTCTCTAATACTCCCTAAATAGCCACTCTTTGAAAAGACAGGTAATAGGGGCTCAGGAAATACAAAAGTAGACTGCCTAATAATAAAAACTCTTCACCACCTGCACGGTTCAGGAATTATTCACACTTCCTTAAGACAGGGCAATGATTTGAGAAATCTAGCATCACAGAACCAGAATTAATAATTGGTAGACTAGAAATTCTGCTTTTCTTAAGACAGTATGAGGAAGAGCTTACTAACAGGTATTAGATACAGCAAATTTTAGAATAAGCCCTATTATATTCTGCCCAAAGTAAGTATTTGTGTTATACATCACAATATAATTAATGTAACCCCATAAATGACAACTATCCCAGGGAACGCAAAGATATATGCCAAGAAACATGGGTAGGAGTCATGTGGAAAATGACACGTGCTTGTTCCAGTTACCAAACATAGGCAGAACAGCTTAAAGGAAACTGGGCCTCTTTTACTGATTTATGAGACTAATGAACAGACAAGAATGTAAATAGCCCAATTTTGTAGCTGGTTATTTATTTATTTTTATTTTTTATTTTTGGATGGAGTCTCGCTCTGTTGCCTACGCTGGAGTGCAGTGGTGCGATCTCAGCTCACTGCAACCTCCGCCTCCCAGGTTTAAGCGATTCTCCTGCCTCAGCCTCCCGAGTAGCTGGGATTACAGGCGTGCGCCAACATGCCTGGCTAATTTTTGTATTTTTTGTAGAGATGGGGTTTCACCATGTTGGCCAGGATGGTGCTGATCTCCTGACCTCGTGATCCGCCCGCCTTGGCCTCCCAAAGTGCTGAGATTACAGGCATGAGCCACCGCGCCCGGCCCTGTAGCTGTTTTACTTCATTATTATGAACTCTTGGGTAGAGTAAATAAAAACAAACAGAAGGAAAAGTTCTGACCCAGGACGGCTCCTGAATTAAGAATAATATTAAAATATTCCTTCTCTACCATTCTATTTTACGATTAGGGTGAAAAGTTCCATCTAAGAGCAGTTCCCTACTCTTTGAATCTCCATGGTCTGTCTTCAATTTCCAATAGAGGAATCAGGACAGGATTTGGAATAATCTGTATTTATCTGTGTCCCTGACTTAAAAGCAAACAAACATACCTGATTTTTGAAAAGTACTGACAACACTACAGCAGTGAAAAAATAATAAACTGGTGGGTCTTATGTGCTGGAGTTGGGTCTTCTCCTACATTGTAGTAGATACCTCTTTAATAATTAAACATTAAAAAATAGCAAAAACAAACTAGTTGAAAACCAATGCAGAAGAGCTGATATCTCTATTATCTTTTTTAAATCATATGCTCCAAGAAGTGTGGATTCATAATTTGTTTCTACACTGCCATCCTATGTCCAGTGGTATTTAAATAAACACACTGTTTAAACCCTTCCCCCCCCCCATTTTAGTGTTAAATTTTTGCATTTTGAAAAGAAAGAAAAGATATTTATTATAAAATACAATACTGGGCATGGTTATTATGTGGACATTACTAACCCTATATCGATGATCTCTGTGAATACTTCCCAAAAAGCACTCCATGCACAAAACACAAGTTGGATCAACTGCACAGTCTCTGTAAAGTTAAAGAAAAAAAAAATCAGAGTGTCAGAAAATAACTACATATTTCACAACAGAATTATTTCAAATTGGAATCCATCCTAAAAGAATGAAAATAGTGAAGTTTTTTGGTGTTTTAAAAAAGGAAGTATCATTCCCAAAGATCTGTCAGATCTTTTGATCAACGAAAGCAGTTTAAAGAACTGCTTCTCCATAACGGATGTGTACATATTATTAGAACAGTAAATTTTAATGTAATGGTGTGTTTTCCTATAGATTTGTGGAAATCACATTACACATTAAAACACATAGATGTGTATGAAATAGATTCAAAATATTTATGAATTCTTAAGATTCATATATTGGAATTTCAAGTAACTTCTTCCAAACAGGTATTTGAGACCAATGGTCTTCAAAGCGATATGTATGCATCCCTAGAAAGGCAAAAATATCAACTGAAATGTAAGAAGACAATATTTGAACTTACATTTCTACTTAAATTTTAACTAAAAAGGGAAATTAAACATTCTATGAGTTCACTGCACAGGATAATATAGGTCTCCTCACATGGCTCCTATTTCTGGTATTCGCACAACACATATGGCCCACGAGCTATCCTGACTGAAGAGTAAGGGTTTCAAAAGGTTGCTTGGGGTGCCCTGAGTTGTTTCATTTGCTTTCTTCATACCGCCAGTTAGATACATTTATAGATCATATCTTAAGAGAATCTAGACAACTCCATGAAATGAAATGGGGAGTGTAAAATAAGAAATCTATGTTGGTTCCTGCCCCTGGTTCCTGACACCAGGCCCCTAAAACTCTTGTAGATAAGGGTGCTAGCAGATGTGCTAAAATTTAGTCTTTAACCCTAGTTACAGACACAGAAATCCCCTGGGTGACACAAGAGTCTTTTGTTCTTTCTATTGAGCCAGGCTGGAGGGCAGTGGCACGCTCATGGCTCACTGCGGCCTCAACCTCTTAGGCTCAAGCAATCCTCCCACCTCAGCCTCCCTGGTAGCTGGGAGTACAGGTACATGCCACCATGCTGGGTTCATTTCTGTATCTTTTGTAGAGATGGGGTTTTACCACGTGCCCAGATTGGTCTCCAACTCCTGGGCTCAAGCAATCCTCCTTCCTCAACTTCCCAAAGTGCTGAGATTACAGGTATGAGCCACTGTGCCTGGTCAAATCTTTTGTTCTAAAAGGCTGAGAGCTTCAAGACATAGCTTTAGGATGGAAGCTGGTTGCCAAGGGAACCAAGCATATGATTAAAGGGTTGAAACTTTCAGCCCCACCTCCACCTCGGGGGACTGGTGAACTGATCAGCAGTGGCCGATGTAATCAATCATGGTTATGTAATGAAGTCTCCACAAAAATCCAAAAGGATTGGGTTGGAAGGGCTTCCAAATTTCTTTTTTGAGCGGAGTCTCACTGTCACCCAGGTTGGGGTGCAGTGATGTGATCTCAGCTCACTGCAGTCTCCGCCTCCCCTGTTCAAGTAATTATCCTGCTTCAATCTCCCGAGTAGCTGGGACTACAGATGTGTGCCACCATGCCCAGGTAATTTTTGTGTTTTTAGTATAGATGAGGTTTTGCCATGTTGGCCAGGCTGGCCTCAAGTGACCTGCCTGCCTCGGCCTCCCAAAGTGCTGGCATTACAGGTATGCGCCACCGTGCCTAGCCTAATTCTCTTTTCTATTCCACTCATCCATGTCTATCCTTATGCCAGTACTATACAGATTAATTTATAATTATTCTGTCTGTACTTGAAAGAATATACATTCTCTTGGGGCAGAGTTCTCTAGATATTTGATAGCAAGTTTATTAATTTTACTGTTCAAATCTTAGATCACTCTGCTTTTTAATCTTTATTACTTCCTGTGAGAAGGTGTTAAAAGTCTTTAACTAGAATTGTTGATTCTTCCATTTCTCCCTGCAGTCCTACTAGTTATCACTTGATATATACCAAAGCTGTATACATTCTACAGTTAGGTGCATAAATGTTCATTATGGATATTTTTTCTTTACCTACTGTTCTCTTTACCAGCATACAATGTCTATTTGTGTCTTTTATATGAAAACTGCTACTTTAATTTTCTTTTGTATCATATTATTTGCCTGGTATTTTTTTTCTTAATTGTTTCTCTTCCTACTTTCAATGACTTTCTATTTTAGTTTGCCTCTTACAGACAATATTTGTGGATGTTTAAATATCAATCTGAGAGTCACTGTCTTTTTGCTTTCATATAAAGAAAAGTAAAGCTAGAGCCTTGTCCTCATTTAGCCATCATTTAACAGAAAAGACCACTGTGTACAGTTGCAGTATTGTTGACTACTGTATTAAAAGTATGTAGGGCCAAAGCCAGTGCATCTAGAGCACTCAAGGATCCCCGAGATCTTAGTGATTTGTCTAAAGTCATCATCTCCAAGCTTTTACAATCATATACCCTTTTATTAAAATGTTTTGAGTATGCAGTATCTATCTCTATGTAAATATATTCATATTACACATATATTATTTTATATAATATTAATACATGTACTAATTAGTTACTCAATTATACTACTGTGTAACTGGAGTCTTAGGAATGGAACAAAGGCAGAAAAAATATTTGAAGAAATAATAACCTAAACTTACCAATTTGGTGGAAGACATCAGCTAAAAACAAACCTCAAGAGAACAAATACAAAAAAGATATTTAGGCCTATCATAGTCAAACTGCTAATATTAAAAAATAACAAGAAAATCTTCAAGGCAGCTAGAAAAAACCAACACATTTCACACAAGGTAACAAAGATATGCGAGTAACAGCTAACATCAACAAAACAACGGGGTTCAGAACACATTGGATCAAGATCTTTAAAATGCTGAAAAGGAAACAAACCAGAAAACAGTCTATCTAGACTTAAATATTCAGGAAAAATATCCTCCAAAAATGAGTACAAATAATCTGAACAGGCCTATATCTAATAAAGAAATTGAGTCAATAACTAATAACCTTCACAACCAAAAGCACTGCACTCACATGGATTCACTGGTGAATTCTATCAAATGGTTAAGGAAGAAATTACATTAATTCTATGCAATCTCTTCTAGAAGACAGAAGCAGAGGGAATACTTCCTAACTCATTCTATTAGGCCAGTATCACTCTAATGTCAAAATCAGACACAGACAATTCAAGAAAAATACAGACCAATCTGCTTCATGAAAATAACAAAGTATTAGCAAATTGAATCCAACAACGTATAAAAAGAATTCTACACTATAACCAAGTAGAATTTATCCCATGTATGCTAGGCTGGCTCAACATCTGAAAATCATGTAAATCTATCACATTAACAGGCTAAAGAAGAAGAATTACACACAGAAAAGCATTTGATAGTCAATACAGTGGCTCACATCTGTAATCCCAGCACTTTGGGAGGCTGAGGTGAGAGGATCGCTTGAAGCCAGGAGTTAGACCAGTTGGGGCAACAAAGTAAGACTCCATCTCTGCAAAAATTGTTTATAAAAATTAGCTGGGTGTGGTGGTGCGCCTGTAGTCCCAGCTATGAGGCTGGAGGATCCCAAGTCCAGGCGTTTAAGGCTGCAGTGAGCTATGATCTCGCTACTGCACTCCAGCCTGGGCAACTCTAACTCTGTCTTTGGAAGAAAAAAAAGGATTTGACAAAATGCAATGCCCATTCATAATAAAAACTCTCAGCAGAAGAGGAATATTGAGGAATATTTCTCAACTTGATAAGAAACATCTTGTCCGGGCACGGTGGCTCAAGCCTGTAATCCCAGCACTTTGGGAGGCTGAGACGGGTGGATCACGAGGTCAGGAGATCGAGACCATCCTGGCTAACACGGTGAAACCCCGTCTCTACTAAAAAATACAAAAAACTAGCCAGGCGAGGTGGTGGGCGCCTGTAGTCCCAGCTACTCAGGAGGCTGAGGCAGGAGAATGGCGTAAACCCAGGAGGCGGAGCTTGCGGTGAGCTGAGATCCGGCCACTGCAGTCCAGCCTGGGAGACAGAGCGAGACTCTGTCTCAAAAAAAAATAAAAACAAAAGAAACATCTACAAAAAACCTACAGCTAACATCACTTAATGGCGAGAAATTTATGCTTGTTTATGCTTGTGAGGTGACTTGCGTAGGGCCCGTAGACAGCCTCAGTATAGGGCCAGTTACAAGACCATGACCAAGAGGGCTGAAGCTTTCAGACTCACCCATCAAAATGTGGGAAGAGGGGAGGGGTGGGGCTGGAGATTAAGCTCGTTATTACAAAAACTCTTTTTTGTTGTTGTTGTTTTGTTTCTTGGGATAAGGTCTAGCTCTGCCACCCAGGCTGGAGTGCAGTGTGGCCTGATCATAGCTCACTGCAACCTTAAACTCCTGGGTTTGAGCAATCCTCCCCCTTCAGCCTCCCGAGTAGCTGGAACTACAGGCTCAAGCCACTATACCTGGCTATTTTTCCTCTGTAGAGACAGCATCTTGGTATATTGGCTAGGCTAGTCTTAAACTTCTAGCTTCAAGTGATTCTCCTACCTCAGTCTTCCAAAGTGCTGGGATTATAGGCATGAGCCACCATGCCTGGCCCCTATAAAAATTCAACAAGGTTTAATGAACTTCCAAGTTGCTGGAACTCACCGTGGGACTGAGGTGCTAGGAGGGTGGTATGCCCAGAGAGGGCATGGAAGCTCCTCACCCTTTCTCCCACACCTTGCTCTATTAAATCTCTTCCACCTGGCTGTTCTTCTGTATCCTTTATAATATCTGTAAGCTATCCTAGCAACTTAATCCAATCCAAGGAAGAGCTAATGGAGACCCCAATACATAGCCAGTCAATCAGCAGTATAGGTGACCCTTAATTGCAACTGGTGTCTAAAGTAGGGGGCAGACTTGTGAGACTGAGCTCTTAGCCTTTGGATTCTGACAACACCAGGTAGACAGAGTCTAAGTTGAACTGAATTAAATCATAAGATACCCAGCCAGTATTCAGAGCTGGAGAAATCCTTACAGTAAAAAAACTCACATACCTGGTGTCAGAAGTGTTGCATGAGAATGTAGAGAAAGAGTATGTTTTTCCCAGGAAAAAGGGAGAAAAAATAAGTGCAAAATAAAAACATTTTCAGATGAAATCGGGCACATTCAGGGTGGTATGGCCATAGACAACAAAAACATTTTCAGATAAACATAAACTGAGATAACTAACAATTAGTATCCACAGTAAAAGTCAACAACAATGGTCCACAGCCTCTGGTTCAACCTGCAACATAAGAATGATTTTTACATGTTTAAACAGCTATTTAAAAAAAGAAGGCGGCTGGGCTTGGTGGCTCATGCCTGTAATCCCAGAACTTTGAGAGGCTGAGGAGGGAGGATCGCTTGAGTCCAGGAATTCGAGACCAGTCCTGGCAAAACGGTGAGACCCCATCTCTACAAAAAATTTAAAAAGTAGCCGGGTACGGGGGCATGCACCTGTAGTCTCAGCTACTTGGGAGGCTGAGGTGAGAGGATTGCTTGAACCTGGGAGGTCAAGGCTGTAGTAAGCTGTAGTTATACCTCTGTATTCCAGCCTGGGAAATGGACAGAGCAAGACCCCATCTCAAAAAAAGAAAGAAAAAAATTATTAAAAGAAGAAGAATATGCAACAAAGACTGCAAATGTATTTTCTACTTGGATCTTTACAGAAAAAGCTTCCTAACCTCTAGTCTAGGAAAGAATGAAGATCCCTGGGAACAAGATATACATGGGTTACTATTAATGGTTATACGTATGTTTTCCTGTCTTTCCTTAATGTCTTTGAAAGACTAATGTGTCTTTTAAAAGACAGCAAAATTTGTAACATTGCATTGTAAGGTTTGTAACATTTTGGCCATGCACAGTGACTCATGCCTGTAATCCCAGCACTTTGGGAGGCTGAGGCAGGTGGATTACCTGAGGTCAGGAGTTCAAGACCAGCCTGGCCAACATGGTGAAACCCTGTCTCTACTAAAAATACAAAAATTAGCCAGGTGTGGTGGTGGATGCCTGTAATCCCAGCTATTCGGGAGGCTGAGGCAGGAGAATTGCTTGAGTCTGGGAGGCGAGGTTGCAGTGAGCTGAGATTGTGTCATTGTACTCCTGCCTGGGTGACAAAGTGAGACTCTTTCTCAAAAAAAAAAAAAAAAAAAAAGTTTATAGGTGCAATATACATGACAAGAAGCACAAAGGATGAGAGGAATAAATGTAACTATAAATGCAAGGTTCATTTATTTTACACGAGGTTGTAAAAACAGACTTTGATAAGTTAAAGATGTATATTACAATCCCTAGAATTACCATTTTAAAAAATGCGAGAGAACAGCTAAAAAGCCAAAAAAAGAATAAAAACGAAATGCTACAATTTTAATTAGCCCAAAAGGCAGCATACAATTAGGAACAGAGGAACAAAAAAAAAACAAAAAAAAAAAGAGAGACAAACAGAAAACAAATAGCAATGGTAGACCTAAATCAACAAATACATTAATAATTATAAGCATATCAATTACATCAAACTACTGCAAAATATACCTTCTTTTCAAATGCACATGGAATAAGACTGACCATGTTGCCAAACCATAAAACAAGTTTCAAGTTTTGTTTGTTGAGACAAGGTCTGGCTGTGTTACCCAGGCTAGAGTACAATGAATGGTACAATCTCAGTCCACTGCAACCTCTGCCTCCTGGGCTCAACTCAACCTCCCACATAGCTGGGACTACAGTTGTGCTCCACCATGCCCAGCTAATTTCTGTATTTTTTTTGGTAGAGATGGGGTTTCGACATGTTGCCCAGGCTGGTCTTGAACTCCTGGGCTCAAGCTACCCACACAATTTAGCCCTCCAAAGTGCCAGGATTACAAGCATGAGCCACCTTTCTGGGCCCATAAAACAAGTTTCAATAAATTTCAAAACTGAAACCTTACAGAATGTGTAACTTTGTTAGAAATAAGCTACAGTATGTTATCTAAGAAAGTCTCAAATACATGGAAGTTAAGCAATGCACTTCTAAATAACCCATGGGTCAATAAATATAAGAACATAATCCATACTAAGTAGAAGGAAGAATAATAAGAGTAGAAATCAATAAAACAAAATAGATAAAAGACAAAAATAACAAAGCTTGAAACTGATTGTTTGAAAATATTAATTAAATTGATTAAAAAGACAAAATACAAATTACTATTATCAGGAATGAAAGAGACATCATTATAGATACCACAGACATCAAAAGCAAAAGGAAATATGCACAATTTTATGTCAATTTGACATTATATGAAATATAGTTCTTGAAAAATATATAGTACCAAACTGACAGAAGACAAAATAAAATTACTAAATGCCCTAATAAATAACAAATAAATTGACTTGTTACCAAATACTCCCTTGCAAAAGAACCCTAGGCCTTGATGATTTATTTTACTGGCACATTCTATCAAACATTTAAGAAAGTCTACCAATTTTACATAAATACTTCCAGAAATAAGGAAGAAGAAATATATCCCAATTTGTTTTACAAGGTCAGTATAACCCTGACAACCAAGACCAGACAAACACATTACAAGAGAATACTAGATTGGTATATTCTATGGAACACAGAGACAAATATCCTTCACACAACATTAATGAGTTGAATCCAGCAATACACAAAAGTTATAACTGATGATAACAGAGCTGGATTCATCTAGTAATTAAAAAATGTGAAAAATCAAACAATGCAATCAACCAAACTAATGGAATAAAAAAGAAAAACTAAGATCATCTCAATAGATGCAGTAAAGGTACCTGACAACATGCAATAGTCATTTATGATATTTTTTTTAAAAAAAAAAACCTAAGTAAACTTAGAAGGGAACTTCCTCAATGAGATAAAAGTTATATGAGAACATTATACTTAACATCATACTTCATAGTGAAATCTCCCTAAGATTGGGAACAAGGAAAGAATATCCACTTTTACCAGAGCAATGAAGCACAAGAAAGAAAGGCAAAAGGATCAGAAAAGAAAAAGTAAAACTGTCTCCATTCATAGAAAACATACATAGAAAAATCCTAAGAAACAACAAACAAAACAAAAACACCAGAACTAGTAAGTGAATTTAACAAGGTCATAGGGTAAAAGTTAATATCAGAAACCAGTTGTATTTCTTTATAACGGCAGAAAATAAATGGATGCTAAAATTCAGGAAAAATATCATAAATTACTTAGGAATAAATATAACAAAAGGCATGTACAACTTCTATATACAAACTATAAGACTTTCCTAAAAGGGATTAAAGAAGACCTTAATAAATGGAGAGAGATAAAATGTTTATGGATTTGGCAAACTCAGTATTGTTAAAATGCCAATTTACTCCAAACTAATCTATAGATTCAGTGCAATCCTAATCTTAATCTCAGCAGTCTTTCTTAAAAATAGAAAGTGACAGATTAATTTTAAAATTTATAAAATGCAAAGGACATGAAATAGACAAAACAAACTCTAAACGAACAAAAATGGAAGACTTACACTAATCGGTTCAAGACTTATTATAAAGCTGCAATAATCAAAGTAATGTCTTTGACATTAGATATATCAATGGATGAATTAGATTACTGTTCAGAAATAGACCCTTAACCTTAAATATGGTTAAGTGATTTTTTTATAATATATCAAAGCAATTCAACCAGGCACGGGTGGCTCATGCCTGTAATCTCAGCACTTTGGGAGGCCAAGGTGGGCAGATCACCTGAGGTCGGGAGTTCAAGAACAGCCTGACTAACATGGAGAAACCCCGTCTCCACTAAAAATACAAAATTAGCCAGGCATGGTGGCGCACACCCATAACCCAGCTACTCGGGAGGCTGAGGCAGAAGAACTGCTTGAACTCCAGCCTGGGCAACAAGAGCAAAATCAGAAAAAACAAAAACAAACAAACAAACAAAAAGGCAATTCAATGGGGAGAGGAAGAAATGATGCTGGAACAACTAAATATCCGTATGTAGAGAAATGAAACTTAACCTCTACCTCAAGCCATATAAAAAATTGACTTTGAGACAGATCATAGGCCCAGACAAAGTCTAAAATCACAAAGTTTACATGAAAAAATGAGAGAGAGGCCGGGCGCGGTGGCTCATGCCTGCCAATCCCAGCACTTTGGGAGGCGAAGGTGGGCAGATCATTTGAGGTCAGGAGTTCAAGACCAGCCTGACCAACATGGTGAAAATCTGTCTCTACTAAAAACACAAAAAAATTAGCTGGGTGTGGTGGCGCGTGCCTGTAGTCCCAGCTACTCAGGAGGCTGAGGCAGGAGAATGACTTGAACCTGGTAGGTGGAGGCTGCAGTGAGCCGAGATTGTGCCACTGCACTCCAGCCTAGGTGATAGAGCAAGACTCGCCTCAGAGAAAAAAAAGAAAAGAAAAAAAAAAAAAGGCTGGGCGCTGTGGCTCATGCCTATAATCTCAGCACTTTGGAAGGCCTAGGCGGGTGGATCACCTGAGGTTGGGAATTCAAGACCAGCCTGACCAACATGGGGAAACGCCACCTCTACAAAAAATAGGAAATTAGTTAAGGCGTGGTGGCGCATGCCTGTAATCCCAGCTACTTGGGAGGCTGAGGGAGGAGAATCGCTTGAACCCGGGAGGCAGAGGTTGGAGTGAGCCGAGATTGCACCATTGCACTCCAGCCTGGGCAACAGGAGCAAAACTCTGTCTTAAAAAAAAAAATAAAAATCACGGAGACTATTTTTGCCATTTGAGAGAAGACAGAGATTTATTGGACACAGGAACAATAATCATGGAAAACAAAGTGGCAAACTGAACATCAAAATTAAAAACTTCTGTCATCAAAAGCCACCATATAGACAAGCCACAGACTAGGAGAAAATAGTTACAAAATGAGTCTGACGAAGGACTTGTATTCAGAATACATAAAGAACTCCAAAAGTGAATAAAGATAATGAAAAGATAAACAACCTAAAAATGGACAAAAGACCTTAACAATAACTTCACAAGAGAAGCTGGATGAATGGGCAATAAGCACATCGAAAACTGTCCTTAAGGAAAATTCGGGTATCATTATAGACACCAAAAGAGCACTGAACTTTTTTTTTAATTTTAAAAAGGAAAAAAGAACTATAATGAGATAACATTAAATAGAATGGCAAATTAAATAGTCTATGTAGGCCGGGCGCAGTGGCTCAAGCCTGTAATACCAGCACTTTGGGAGGCTGAGACGGGCGGATCGTGAGGTCAGGAGATCGAGACCATCCTGGCTAACACGGTGAAACCCCGTCTCTACTAAAAAATACAAAAAACTAGCCGGGTGAGGTGGCGGGCGCCTGTAGTCCCAGCTACTCGGGAGGCTGAGGCAGGAGAATGGCATAAACCCGGGAGGCGGAGCTTGTAGTGAGCTGAGATCCGGCCACTGCACTCCAGCCTGGGCCATAGAGCGAAAAAAAAAAAAAAGCAAAAAAACAAAAAAACAAAAAAACAGTCTATGTAGTATATGCTGGCAGATAATTAGAATAGTACGATGCTTTAAACTTAAATTTAAATGAGGTTATTATTTTAAGGACTTCGTATGTTTTCTGTAAGGAATAATACAATAATTGCAATTAAGAAATATTTCTTACTGTATTAAACACATTCTTCCTGTTTTGTTTAAAAAAAAAAAAAGTCTGACAACATCACCTATTGGTAAGGATATGAAACAACAGGAACTTTTGTACATTACTAGAGGAGAAAATAAAATCATTTTGGAAAAAAGGTTTAGCAGTTTTTATTAAGTTCAACATATACCTGCCCATTTACCCAGAAATTCCACTCTTAGGAATTTATCCAAGAAAAATTAAAACATATGTCCATAAAAACACTTGACTAAAAACAGTAATATCCTGAAACCAAGGTATTAAGTAAGAGTATTCATTGCATTATTACTGTCTAGAAGGCCTATCTTATGGTGTCTTAATATAAATAACATTTTTTACATTCCTAAAATGTATCATTAAGTTGCAGATTTTTAACTGTGCAAGATTTATGTTATTTGGTATATAAAACACATTAAAATGTGGTTAAGTACAGAATAACAATGCCTAATATTTTAATATGTTGCATATTTAAAAAAGAGAAGGTCATAGAAGTTTTATTCATAATAGCCAAAACTTAGAAAAAACTCTAATGTTCATCAACAGAACAACAGATTGTGGGCAACTGTGGCACATTTATACAATGAAATATACTCAGCAATAAAATGGAACCAACTTCTAATAATCATTACATCATGGACAAATCTGACAGACATTATGCTAAGAAGAAGTCAGGCACAAAAGGACTACAATTTCATTTTTATAAGTTCTAGAACCAGGCTGGGCGCAGTAGCTCATAGCCGTAATCACAAAACTTTGGGAGGCTTAGGGGAGAGCCTCACTTGACCCCAGGAGTTCAAGATCAGCCTGGGTAGCAAAGTGAGACCTTGTCTCTACAAAAATTTAGCCAGGTTGGCTGGGCGCAGTGGCTCGTGCCTGTAATCTCAACACTTTGGGAGGCCGAGGTGGTCAGATCATTTGACGCCTGGAGTTTGAGACTAGCTTGGCCAACGTGGCAAAACTCGGTCTCTACTAAAAATACAAAAATTAGCTGGGCATGGTGGTGCATGCCTGTAATCCCAGCTATTCAGAAGGCTGAAGTGGGAGAATTGCTTAAACCCAGGAGGCGGAGGTTGCAGTGAGCTGAGATCATGCCACTGCACTCCAGCCTGGGCAACAGAGCAAGACTCCGTCTCAAAAAAAAAAAAAAAAAAAAGAAAATTTGCCAGCATAGTGACAGACATATGTGATCCCAGTTACTTGGGAGGCTGGGGCAGGAGGATAGGTTGAATCTGGGAAGTTGAGGCTGCAGTGAGCCATGATCATGCCATCGCACTCCAGCCTGGGCAACAGAGCAAAACCCTGTCAAAAAAAAAAAAAAAAAAAAAAAAAACTAGACCCACCCAAAGTAATCTAAGGTGAAAATATCAACATAATGATTACCTAGGGGGCTGGAGCCAATAACAGGGAAATTTCTAGTGAGACAGGAAAGTTCTCTATCTTGACAGTATATAAATTATATAAGGTTAACTACTGTCAAAAATGTACAATTAAGGCCGGGTGCAGTGGCTCATGCCTGTAATCCCAGCACTTTGGGAGGCTGAGGCGGGCAGATCACGAGGTCAGGAGATCAAGACCATCCTGGCCCACATGGTGAAACTCTGTCTCTACTACAAACACAAAACAAATTAGCCGGGCGTGGTGGCATGCACCTGTAGTCCAAGCTACTCAGGTGGCTGAGGCAGGAGAATCGCTTGAACCCAGCAGGCGGAGGCAGCAGTGAGCCGAGATTGCGCCCCTGCACTCCAGCCTGGGCAACAGCATGAGACTCTGTCTCAAAAAAAACAAAACAAAAAAAAGTACAATTAAGATTTGTCTTTTGACATATGTAAATTTTCCCTTAAGAAAAAACACTCAAAACTCACACAGGCACCAAGAGATAAAATTTTAGTAATATAAATTTGAGTTTCCTACCTGAATGGATTACCCCAAAGCCTTCATGGTTCTATTATTTCTTACCATCTAGGCAAAGGCAGCTAGCTATATGCCAAGCTGATGATATCCCCATGTACTTCTACATTTCATTCTGCACCAAACTGAATAATCACAAATCTCCAAAATAAGAACATAAGGCTAATTTTAGACAACTACAGAAATCTAAATTATCTAGAATATATTTACTGCTCACCACCTGTCATTTTCCCAGGTCAGAGACAGCAGTGTAGACAAGGGAAATTCCATTATACTGAAGTCTCCATGATAACATGCAGAATTAAAATTCTACCTCTGGGTATTTACTGAAACATGTACAAAGAGATGTACACAAACACGTGCAGAGTATTCCTTGTAGCATTGTTTGCTACAGAAAAAAACACCTAGAAATCTCCATTTCTAATTTAACTATTAGGTCAATCAAATAAACTATGGCCTGTCCTAACTATGAAAACACAGCAGTTATAAAGAATGAGGTAGGCCGGGCGCGGTGGCTCAAGCCTGTAATCCCAGCACTTTGGGAGGCCGAGACGGGCGGATCACGAGGTCAGGAGATCGAGACCATCCTGGCTAACACGGTGAAACCCCGTCTCTACTAAAAAAAAATACAAAAACTAGCCGGGCGAGGTGGTGGGCGCCTGTAGTCCCAGCTACTTGGAGGCTGAGGCAGGAGAATGGCGTAAACCTGGGAGGCGGAGCTTGCAGTGAGCTGAGATCCGGCCACTGCACTCCAGCCCGGGCGACAGAGCAAGACTCCGCCTCAAAAAAAAAAAAAAAAAAAGAATGAGGTAGACTTACATATATTGACATGAACAGATCTCCAAAACAAACTGTTAAGTGAAAAAATGTAAGCCACAATTATAATATACATAGTGTAATTTCATTCATATGTGTATAATATACATAGTATAATTTCAGCATGTACCACACATGCTGGCCAGGTACAGTGGTTCACACCCATAATCCCAGCACTTTGGGAGGTCAAGATGGGAGAATCCCTTGAGTCCAGGAGTTTGAGACCAGCCTGGGCAATATAGGGAAACTCTGTCTCTACAAAAATACAAAAGTTAGCCAAGCATGGTGGCACTTGCCTATAGTTATAGCTACTTGGAAGGAACATTTGGGTCCAGGAGTTGGAGGCTGCAGTGAGTCATGATCACACCACTGTACTCCAGACTGGGTGACAGAGTGGGACTGTCTCAAAAAAAGAAATAACCAACGGTTTTAATACTAACACAACACTGATTCCAATCTCTGGACTATTTACGTTATAAAGAAATAGCTTGATATAGTTTGGGTATGTGTCCCCTCTAAATCTCACGTTGAATTGTAATCCCCAATGTTGGAGGTGGGGCCTGGTGGGAGGTGACTGAATCATGGGAGGGATTTCTCATGAACAGTTTAGCACGGTCCTCTTGGTGCTGTTCTCCCAAGAGTGAGTTTTCATGAGATCTGGTTGTTTAAAAGTGTGGCACCTCCTCCTCATCTCTTGTTCCTGCTCTCACCATGTGATGTGCCTGCTTCCCTTTCCCCTTCAGCCATGACTGTAAGCTTCCTGAGGTCCTCACCTGAAGCTGAGCAAATGTTTATGCCACGCTTGTACAGCTCTGCAGAACTGTGAGCCAATTAAACCTCTTTTCTTTATTATCCAGCCTCAGGTATTTCTTTATAGCAATGCAAGAACAGTCTAACACTCAGTTTTAAAATAGAATCCTGCAAGAGATCAAGACTTCAAGTTTTTGTGTGTGTGTGGTTTTTGTTTTTTTTTTCTTTTTTTTTGTGAGATGGAGTTTTGCTCGTTGCCCAGGCTGTAGTGCAACGGCACGATCTCGGCTCACTGCAACTTCCGCTTCCTGGGTTCAAGCAACTCCCCTGCCTCAGCCTCCTGAGTAGCTAGGACTATAGGCATGAGTTACCATGCCCAGCTAATTTTTGTATTTTTAGTACAGAAAAGACTTCAAGTTTTCTAAAAAGCAAGAAACTGAAAGAACAACCCCTCTTCATGGAAATACGTAGGTCTTCCATATGAGAGCTTTATTATTTCCAGACAGAAAAGGAACTGGAACTATTTGCGCCCCTCTGCCTGAGATATACTCATGGCTCAGTAATTTATATGAAGGAGAGCATTCAATTAAAAAAACCTCACACATATCTATAGTTACCTATGTGCTTTCATACACATTACTTCATTTTATCCTAATGACTCAGGGAGGAAAAATAACCCTAAAGAATGTAAAAAAATCACTGCTAAAGACACTTCTAATGCTCATCCACATCTCAGTTTCATCTATCCCTGTGACTTAGGAGAATTATACTTTCCCGACCTGTTCTGTAGCTGGACAGAGGCATTAGGACTAGTTTTGCCTAATGAGATTTGGGTAAGGTCATAATTTCTGAGACAAAGCATTTATTTGCTGAGCATGATCCGCCAGTTCTATTCTGCTCTTGCTGTGGTGAACCTTGAAAGCATTACACTAAGCTTGTGGAAACATAAGATGGTGTGAAAAAACTACTTGGGGCAGAACCCCCTGCTTATCACCCCACTCATCTGAATTGGTCACACAGTCTGAGTAATAAATATATCTTGGTACTTAAAGTCTTTATGATTGTAGCGTTATCATTTTTAGCATAATCTCAACCGTCATGACCAACAGAATCAGAGCTAAAACATCCCAACAGAAAGAAATGATAAATGTTCAAGGTGATGGATATCCTAGTTACCTTGATTTGATCATTACACCTTATATGCATGTATCAAAATATTACATATACCCCATAAATACATACAATTATTATATACCAATACGAACCAGCATTAAAGCAAAAAAAAAAAAAAAAAGCCTAAGCAAAATTATTTAATAGTTAATAAAGCATCATAAAATACTACCTAGAAACAAAAATACTCCTGATGAGCCACCCCCGCCCCCAATGCCGATTTCTGGTTATCTGTAACATTCATGCAATAGGTTTTTAAATGTTAAAAAAGAATGTTCTCAATTTAACTACACTAAAAAAAACGGGACAAAATCTCACTTCTCCGTATCTTAAAAGAAGTATTAAGCTAAAAACCTAACTCATGAAAGTATGATTTCATATTCTACTCATATTTTATTTTTCTTTATGGTTATAAAAAATATCAAAATATACAATTATAAAAATCAACACTAAGATTTTTGCCCACTAAGATTTTTTATACTCTAAAACCATTTCTATTTAATAATGAATAACAAGAGATAAGTTTGACCACTCTTTTCCTAATGGAGTACATAAAAAGTAGCTTACTGCCTACGAACACCCAGATGGCTTTTTTCTGACATCATGGAGACTTCAGAAAAATAATTTGTGACCAATACAATTTTAGAAACTATGAACAAATAACTCCCATGGCAAAACTAACCTATGCCCTTCACAAATCCTTTTCCCAAGTACTATATATAAAAGATCCTTTAATAACATTTTTTGCGCGTTAAAGAAACCTTCCACATTATGGATATCAGTCACCTTTATCCTGAAGGGTCTAGTTTAGAAATCTTCCCAGAATTCCAATAACCATATTTCATCTTTCCAAATAACAGACTCCGTGTCATTTTACCAGGGCGCTGGGTTTCATGGAAACACCTACTTTTAAAATGAGATATTCATCCCCAGCACCCAGCATGGCCATTTACTGTGAGTTTACTGTGTGCCAAGTATTGTGTAAAGTACTACACACAAAGGATCTCACTTGCCTTCTCAACAATAATGTAATGAAGAACCTGGCTGGTCTTTGATCTGGTTCCTGGGAGGTAATCTCTAAATCCCTGGCATTACTAATGTGATCAGGGTGTCTGTTATTTGTGGGACCCCCTACAAATAATAAAAACTATACATCCTAGAACAAGACTTACTTTGGTTCTGCCCTATCAAAACAGGAGGGAGGCCAGGCGCGGTGGCTCATGCCTTTAATCCCAGCACTCTGAGAGGCTGCAGCAGGTGGATCACTTGAGGTCAGGAATTCGAGACCAGCCTGGCCAATGTGGTGAAACCCCATCCATACTAAAAATAGGCAGATTAGCCAGTGTGCGCCTGTAGTCCCACTTACTCAGGAGGCTAAGGCAGGAGAATTGCTTGAACCCGGGAGGCAGAGGTTTCAGTAACCCAAGATTATGCCACTACAACCCAGCCTGGGCTATGGGGTGACACTCCATCTCAAAAAAAAAAAAAAAGAAGAGGAGGGAAAGGCCACTGTGGCCCAGTACTGAACACAAAATCCAAATGGGGTAAAGGGGGACAATTATGTAGAGAATTGGGCAGCAGCAGAATGGCTGTATACAGGAGAATAATTAAATAAGCAAATACTTTAAGGAAAATGAGAATCAGGTTTTCTCTTGTCAGAGAAGGAAATTAAAAATATGCAAAGGAAGAAAACTAGAAGGAACCTTAGATGAAAACTGGAGAGATCACCACAGATGTATGGTTTTCAGTATCTATTTCAATACACTTATACAGACAGGTATACAATACAGCTCCATTGAGACAGCCTGAGAGTTATGACACCAACAGCGACAAGCACACATACCATCTTATTTGTCAACACCATTTTCCACTAAAAAGAAACAGGATCCGGGGCTGGGCGCAGTGGCTCAAGCCTGTAATCCCAGCACTTTGGGAGGCTGACACAGGTGGATCACGAGGTCAGGAGATCGAGACCATCCTGGCTAACACGGTGAAACCCCGTCTCTACTAAAAATACAAAAAAAACTAGCTGGGCGAGGTGGTGGGCGCCTGTAGTCCCAGCTACTTGGGAGGCTGAGGCAGGAGAATGGCGTAAACCCAGGAGGCGGAGCTTGCAGTGAGCTGAGATCCGGCCACTGCACTCCAGTCCGGGCGACAGAGCGAGACTCCGCCTCAAAAAAAAAAAAAAAAAAAAAAGAAACAGGATCCTTGGCAAAATGATTGATTTCAGCATTGGGGCAGGGGAAAACTCAAGATGTGCCTGGGACATCTTGTTGTACCAGGAAGAAAAGGAAAAACAGAAGGGAAAAGGGAAGGGGAAGAAAGGAAAAGGAAAGGAAAAGAAAAAGAGCTCGAAGGATGATAGAGACATGAAAAAGAACAAAGATAGCTCAAAGGGGCTCCTACTGGCCAAATCTAGGACAATTTGAGCATAATAATGAGACCCCACAAATACTGATATAAATAAATAAATTGAAAGTTTGATAATGAAGAGGATACTTAATAGTCTCAAAGTACTTCCCAATAACATACTTACTGATCACATAGGGGAAAAGAGTAGCATTACAGTGGAGAAGTCTTGCAGACATCCCTTTAATCAAGTGATCAATATCACCAGTTATAGAACTAATCAAAATCATATATACCACCTGACAGGTTTAAAACACAGGCATCTGTGGTACTCTTGTCACAGATGCAACTTGAATCTAATTATGAAAACCAGACAAACCCAAATGGAGGGGACATTGACAAAATAACTGGTCTGTAATCTTCAAAAGTGTCAAGATCACGAAAGTCACAGATAAACTGAGGAAACGTTCCAGACTGAAGATTAAAAGATAAGATAGACAAATGAATAATTTGGAACTAGATCCTACGAATACAAAGAACATTACTGAACAATGGGGTCTCAATTTCTTATCTGTAAATCATGAGGTTCAACTAGGTCTACTGCTCCAAACATCAACAGAATATTCAAAGTGGTTTCTGTAATAGCAAACAAAAAACTAGGTCTAACAGTTTTTCAATATATATACTGTTCTCTACTGATATTCTAAATACGCTGATAAAGAAAAACTACCATAGATACCCTGAGGCCTTCACCAAAATTAGCTTATTAAATTTAAATTTTACAGGAAAAAGTTAAATAATGTCTCCATCAACAACACATCTACACAAAAGAATATTATCTAGCTATATAAGCTGATATGGAAAGACGTTAAGCTATTGTTAAATACAGAAGAGAAAATTGAGCTCAGTATATGTAACATATTCCCATCTGTATTTGTGTGTGTATGTATGCAGGTTCAAAATTGCTATATATCTTGGCCTATATACACACAGAAAATTTCTGAAAGAGGCCGGGTGCAGTGGCTCATGCCTATAATCCAGCACTTCGGGAGGACAAGGGAGGTGGATCATCTGAGGTCAGGAGTTTGAGACCAGCCTAGCCAACATGGTGAAACCCCGTCTCTACTAAAAATACAAAAATTAGCTGGGCGTGATGGTGGGCGCTTGTAATCCCAGCTAGTTGGGAGGCTGAGGCAGGAGGATCACTTGAACCTGGCAGGTGGAGGTTGCAGTGAGCCAAGATAGCACCATTGCACTCCAGCCTGGGCGACCTGGTGAGACTCCATCTCAAAAAAAAAGGAAAATTTCTGAAAGGATATACGGGAAAATGTTAACAATTATTAATTCTGGAAAATAGGATAGCCAAAAAGAGGACAAGGCACTTTATTCTCCATCTTCTACCCTTGTATACTCAATTTTCACCAAGAAATTTAAAAAAGAATAGTCTTCCTAATAGCAGTAAGTATGTATAGCACCCAGATCTTGGTTTCTAACTACCATTCCCAAATGAAAGAAAAATCCTTAAAGAAATGGCTGATTCTACATATGGGTCAGAGCAAGTACAAAGTGAGCTGGGAATATCTTGTCGTGCCAGAAAGGAAAGAAGCACCCACAAACTAATGAAGGCATGTGAAAAAGACAAAGAAGCTGGAGTGACGGGGCTCTCACTAGCCAAACCTAGGGCAATTTGAACATCAGAATTACTGTAACTAAAAATATCAAGTAAAGCAAGAAAGTGATTATTGCAAGAGTGACGATGTCAGTTAATTACGGGGCAAGGAAGAAAGCACACAGTAGGCTTCTGGAATGATGGTGACAATATTTTTTGATCAAGAATAATTACAAGAATATTCGTTTTAATTATGTATTAAACAGCATGTATTTGTAATACGGATTTTTAAGCAGATACGGTATTTCATAATTTTTAAACAAAAATTTTAAGGTTTCAGGGGAAAAAAAAGAGGTCAAATAAAACAAGAGCCTCCTAGAAAGAAAATTAAAATATTTTACCTGCAAGAGTATGTAGGCTCTCCTACTTTAAAAACACGACCACAAAGATGAGAAGGTTTGTTTGCTTGCTCAAGTTTTGGAAATCCAAATGCAGGATCTTCACCACAAAGGTACCATTCCATTGGTCCCAACAAAACATGCTGTGCCAGCATGTCTTCCTTCTGTGGAAAAGGGTTGGGACCCCTGCAGTAGATTTTGGGTACATAGTGGGCTAAATGCTGGTATACTTCTCTAGTGAGGTCAGTTGCTTGGAGCCATTTCTTTAAAAGAAGAAAAAAGAAGAAATGGTTTGAAACACCAACACACTAATTTGAACAAATTCACCCTACTTTCTTTTAGGTACAAAAATAATGGCAAAAGCATGTTAAAATGTTTTGTTTACAACACTCACCACCGTACGTTAGAAATTTAGCCTATTAAAATGCCAAGTATTTTTAAATCCTACTTTTAAGTGTAAGCAAAATTAAAATGAAACAAGCCCCCCTCCTTCCCTGCAAAATGACTCTTGAAGCAACCTTCTCTAGGCAGTACCAGAAAATAATTACAAGAAATCATTATATAAGACGTGAACCATTGAGCTCATCTGACATCCTTCCTAATGCTTTGCTCAAATGTCATTCTCATTGTGATACGAATTCTGCCAGTTTGTCCACAGGAAGAGTGTACAGTGAACATGAACTGCCAATATGTATCATGAACATGAATAGCCAATACACTACATTTCTTCTTTTTTTTTTTTTTTTTTGAGACGGAGTCTCGCTCTGCCGCCGGGGCTGGAGTGCAGTGGCCGGATCTCAGCTCACCGCAAGCTCCGCCTCCCAGGTTCCCGCCATTCTCCTGCCTCAGCCTCCTGAGTAGCTGGGACTACAGGCGCCCGCCACCTCGCCCGGCTAGATTTTTGTATTTTTTGGTAGAGACGGGGTTTCACCGTGTTAGCCAGGATGGTCTTGATCTCCTGTCCTCGTGATCCGCCCGTCTCGGCCTCCCAAAGTGCTGGGATTACAGGCTTGAGCCACCGCGCCCGGCCGTACACTACATTTCTTAATGATTGATAAGTGAGTTTATATACCAGTCTCTTATGAATAAGTCAGTCCACAAGAGACTGTTGTACCAACTATGCTTTCTTTCTCTGATCAACCTCTCTCTATAAGGCCTTTTCCATTTGCTCTCCCCACTAAAAACAAATTTTAAAGCATGACTATACTTAGATCTCATAGGCACCAACTCAATAACTGAATGCATAATCTCCCCCACATCCTCCACCAAAATTTATTATTTTCCCCATTTCCCTATTTTTTTTTTTTTTTTTTTTTTTTTGAGACGGAGTCTCGCTCTGTCACCCAGGCTGGAGTGCAGTGGCCGGATCTCAGCTCACTGCAAGCTCCGCCTCCCGGGTTCACGCCATTCTCCTGCCTCAGCCTCCGAGTAGCTGGGACTACAGGCGCCCGCCACCTCGCCCGGCTACTTCTTTGTATTTTTTTAGTAGAGATGGAGTTTCACCGGGTTAGCCAGGATGGTCTCGATCTCCTGACCTCGTGATTCGCCCGTCTCGGCCTCCCAAAGTGCTGGGATTACAGGCTTGAGCCACCGCGCCCGGCCCCCATTTCCCTATTTTAGCTTTGCTTCCTTTTCAGATTTTTCGGTGTGGATACCCAGGTTTTGTATTTAAAAAACATACGAAAAGAAGCCAGGTGTAGTGGCTTATGCCAGTAATCCCAGTACTTTGGGAGGCCAAGCCAAGCGCATCACCTGAGGTCAGGAGTTCAAGCCCAGTCTGGCCAACATGGTGAAATCCCACCTCTACTAAAAATACAAAAATTAGCCGGGCATGGTGGCGCATGCCTGTAATCCCAGCTACTCGAGAGGCTGAGGCAGGAGAAATCGCTTAAACCCAGGAGGCAGAGGTTGTAGTGAACCGAGATCCAGCCTGGGCGACAGAGCAAGAGTCTGTCTCAAAAGGGGGGTGGGGGGGTGCGGGGAAGACTCACTTCTGCTAGAATGCAGTTAACTGAACCGTGAACAAAACCCACAGATGGAGGGGAGGAGGAAGGGGGAAGTGGGTTGAAAAACTACCTATTGGGTACTATGCTCACTACCCGGGTGCAATATATTCATGTAACAAACTTGCACATGTGTTCCTTAAATCTAAAGTAAAAGTTGAATTTTAAAAAAACCTCCAGTGTTTACCTATGGATTATCACCTAAATTCCAGTTACATTTTTATTAAAAAAAAAAAAAGAGTATGTTCAAGTGATATCTAACATTATAAGAAGTCAATATAAGGTCTTCATTTTAGCTATTTTATTTACTTGTATATTCTTCAGACCACTCCTTCTAAAAATAACATACAGAGAGAGATTTTAAATATGCATGAGGTGACGTATATTAACTTTCTAGTCAATTTCATGTTTTCAGAGAACTTTTACTAAAGATGTAAAAATTTTGTTCATAAGTTAAGGGACTAGATAGAAGCTTATAACCAAAAACAGCGAAAGAGTTTTCACACTTAAGGTGAAACTACACTACTTTCCAAACATTACTAACATTGTTTGTTTACATTATGCAAGTAGGAAAGAGACCAAATTACTTTCAAAACCACAGCATTTCTTCCCTGGTGGTCAAGTGGTTAGGGGAGAAAAAAAAAAAAGAAAAAAAACAAAACAAAACAAAACAGCAGCAGCATTTCTTAGGAGACAATCCTACGGGTTTTAAGTATTCTCTCCCTTCAGAGTGATTCAATCAAAAGTTTATATATACATACACATCCTTTAAGCTCAGTAATTATAAAGAGGGCAAGTTTAAAAAAAAAGAAGAAAAAGCAGAGTCGTCAACAAGCATACTAGAATCTTATTCTTTGAGTTAAAAGACATCTTTTTTGGCCTCATTCAAAGCTAAATGTCTCATTTTTCACCCGTTGTCAGCAAATCAAAACAAGAATGAAGGGAGTCAAATTACCCTAAGCAACTTTTTTTGAGTCTCACACTGTTGCCCAGACTGGAGTGCAGTGGTGCGATCTTAGCTCACTGCAACCTCTGCCTCCTGGGTTCCAGTGATTCTCCTGCCTAAACTTCCTGAGTAGCTGGGATTACAAGCATGCACCACCACACCTGGCTAATTTTTATATTTTTAGTACAGACAAGGTTTCACCATGTCGGCCAGGCTTGTCTCAAACTCCTGACCTCAGGTGATTCGCCCGCCTCGGCCTCCCAAAGGTGCTGGGATTCAATTTACTCTTTATAAACAAAAAATTAAGCAATAAGACCAAAATAATTCACCTCCATGATCCTAGAAAGTTAAGTGCTTCAGACTATTTTAATTTACAACATATTGAAAGATTGTATTTAAAAATCAGTTTTTTTCTTATATTTTATGTTCCCATCCCTGTAAAACTTCACTGTTGCAGAATTTTAATATAAGAATGAAAGGTTTCTTTAGAAGAGATGCTTTCTAAAAAAATTATGTAGTCTAGTGACTGTAACAAGAGAGCAAATTTGTTCACAGATTTCTTCAACAAAAATTCAGACGCTAGTGTCAGCATCTGGTTAAGAAAAAAAAAAATCGGCCGGGCCCAGTGGCTCATGCCTGTAATTCCAGCACTTTGGGAGGCCGAGGCGGGTGGCTCATTTGAGTTCAGAGGTTCGAGACCAGCTTGGGCAATATGGCAAAACCCCGTCTCTACTAAAAATAAAAGAAAATTAGCTGGGCATGGTGGTGCACGCCTGTAGTCTCAGCTACTCAGGAGGTTGAGATGGATCACCTGAGCCCCAGAAGTTGAGGCTTCAGTGAGGCATGATCATGCCACTGCACTTCAGCCTGGGTGACAGAGTGAGATCCTGTCTCAAAAAACAAATAACAACAAAAAAAAACTACTCACTTTATATAAAAATATTATTAGTAAAACAAGCAAGTATTTCACTCTTTATTACATGTTATTATAAATAACAAGATTTAAAAGTCTGGTTCAAGAAAGGCATACATATGCTCCCCATTTTTAAAATCTTTACTACTGCTGGGCACGGTGGCTCACGCCTGTAATCCAAGCACTTTGGGAGGCCAAGGTGGGCAGATCACTTGAGGCCAGGAGTTCGAGACCAGCGTGGCCAACATGGTGAAACCCCATCTCTACTAAAAATACAAAAATTAGCCAAGAGTGGTGGTGTGTGCCTGTAATCCCAGCTACTCGGGAGGTTGAGGCAGAAGAATTGCTTGAACTCAGGAGGCGGAGGTTGCAGTGAGCCTAGATTGCACCACTGCACTCCAGCCTGGATGACAGAGTGAGACTCCGTCTCAAAAACAAAAACTTTACTACCATTATATGAAAAATTCACAATCACCTAAAAGATTTGGGCTCTACTACAGGCACTTTAACCTGATTAAACATATACACTTAATATAAAAAGCAAGAAAAATTTATGACTGTCTTTCAGAAGTAACTCACATATTTCCCCAAAGAATAAAATCTATAGCTTTCCATATTAGTTCTCACTAACACATGCTATCTGCAACTGTTTCTTCAACATGAAAAATTGAGATTTCCAGTTTGGTTGGCATTTTAATTTGTCTTTATTTCAGACACTTGTAGCTGTCACACCCATGTGGCACAAGAGAGTAATAAGCATTCACTACCTTATAAGAAGTCCCTCTTAAGGGAAGTAAAGAAACTGTCAACTCATCCCTCTAAAGTAAACATGTTATGACAATGTTTCCAGGAGCTTTCCCTCTATTGAATGCTAAATTTAAGCCTTGGGATAGAAAGCAAGTACAATAAAATAAAAATGAAATGAAAAATGAAAGAATCCCTAGAGGTTAGCCTTTTATTACAGTCTCTATTATTCTATACCCAATTAAAATTGTATCCTTTAACCACTTATGGTTTTGCTTTCAAACAAGGATAAGCAACATGTAAGTTAATCATGAAACAACTAGTGCTCATAATCATAAAAACACTAGTGCTCAATTGGGAGTTTTGGGGAATATATTGAGAAAAAATTTAAACAAATTATATTAAGAGTTCTACAAATGAAGGGGAGTATTTACAAATAAAAATAGAAATTTAATAGGTCAAAAGACTAAATGAAAATGGGCAAAGAAGACATAAAAATGGCCAATAAGCTCATAAAAAGATGTTCAGCATGACTCATGAGGGAAATGCAAATCAAAACCACAATGAGAAGGCACAACACCCAAAAGAATGGCTGTAATCAAAGCACAGGCAAAAACAAGTGTTGACAACGATGTGGAGAAACTGGAACTCTCATGCACCACTGGTGGGAATGTAAAACCATGCAACAGCTTTGGAAAAATCTGGCAGTTCCTCAAAATAGTTAACATATAACCCACCAATTTCACTTCTAGGTGTGTGTATATATATATATATGCACCCAAGAGAAACAAAACCATAGGTCCCCACAAAAATTCGTAAAAGAATGTTCACAGCAACATGATTCATAATACCCAAAAAGTAGAAACAACCCAAATATTCACCAACTGATGAACAAATAAAATATGGTTTATCTACACAAAGGAATGTCATTTGGCAATAAAAAGAATGAATTACTGACACAGGTTGAGCATCCCTAATTTGAAAATGTGAAATCCAAAATGATCCAAAATCTGAAACTTTGTGTAGCCACATGATGCTCAAAGGTCATGCTCAAAGAAGTACTCATTGAAACACTTGGATTTCAGAACAAGGATCCTCAACTGGTATAACTGCAAATATTTTAAAATCCAAAAAAATCCAAAATCCAAAACACTTCTGGTGGCAAGATTAATGATACTCAACCTGTACATGGTACAACATGGATAAATCTTCAAAACATTATCTTAAGAGAAAGAAGTCAGCCACAAATGACAGTATGTTGAATTCCATTTATATGAAATATCCAGAAAAGGCAAATCTATGGAGACAAAATTTAGTAGTTGATTAGGCCTCAGGAGTTTAGGTGCAAATGGGAAGTGACTGCCAATAGGTACAGGATTTCTTTTTTGGGGTGATAAAAAATGTCCTAAAATTGATCATAGTGATGATTGCGCAACTCTGAATATACTAAAAACTACTAAATTGAACTGTACATTATGTGAGTTACATCTCAGTAAAACAGTTTTAAAAATGTACAGCAAAAAGATAACTAATACAGACCTAAAACTCTACAAAACTTAACAAATTCCTATTTATTAAAAAAAAAAATTGTTTTTGGAGATAGGGTCCCTATCACCCAAGATGGAGTACAGAGGCATGATCATAGCTCACTATAACTTCGGACACCTGGGCTCAAGCGAGCCTCCCTGCTTAGCCTTCTCAGTACCTAAGACAGCAAGTTCATGCCACCACACCCAGATTTTTTTTTTTTTTTTTTTTTTTTTTAGTAGAGACAGGATCTAGCTATGTTGCCCAGGCTGGTCTCAAACTCTTAGACTTAAGCAGTCTTCCCACCTCAGCCTCCCAAATAGCTGGGATTACTGGCATGAGACAGTGCTCCCAACCTATATTTCTTTTATACTCAGGGGAAAAAGACGGGGTCCCACTTTGTCACTCAGGCTGGAGTGCAATGGCGTGATCTCGGCTCACTGCAACCTCAGCCTCCTGGGTTCAAACAACTCTCCTGCCTCAGCTTCCTAAATAGCTGGGATTACAGGGGTGCACCACCATGCCTGGCTAATTTTTGTATTTTTAGTAGAGACAGGGTTTCACCATGTTGGCCAGCATGGTCTCTATCTTTTGACCTCATTATCTGCCCGCCTCAGCCTCCCAAAGTGCTGGGATTACAGGCGTGAGCCACCACAGCCACCATGTTTACTTTTAAAGCCACAATCACCCATTGGAATACACTATAACCATATGTAGTATGGAAAGTAAACCAAGTCAAGAAGTGTTGGGAAAGTCATACTTATGGAATCAATTCTAACAAGAGAAGAATGAGAAGAGAGGGCCACTGCAATATCCTAAACTTACAAATATTAAAGAGTCAGCGGAGAGAGGCGGAGCAAGATGGCCGAATAGGAACAGCTTCAGTCTCCATCTCCCAGCGCGAGCGACACAGAAGACCGGCGATTTCTGCATTTTCAACTTATGTATTGGGGTTATCTCACTCGGGAGTGCCGGACGAGACGGAGTCTTGCTCTGTCGCCCAGGCTGGAGGGCAGTGGCCGGATCTCAGCTCACTGCAAGCTCCGCCTCCCGGGTTTATGCCATTCTCCTGCCTCAGCCTCCCGAGTAGCTGGGACTACAGGCGCCCACCACTTCGCCCGGCTAGTTTTTTGTATTTTTAGTAGAGACGGGGTTTCACCGTGTTAGCCAGGATGGTCTCGATCTCCTGACCTCGTGATCCGCCCGTCTCGGCCTCCCAAAGTGCTGGGATTACAGGCTTGAGCCACCGCGCCCGGCCGATTTCTGCATTTTCAACTGAGGTACTGGGGTCATCTCACTCGGGAGTGCCGGACAATCGGTGCTGGTCAGCTGCTGCAGCCCGACCAGCGAGAGCTGAAGCAGGGCGAGGCATCGCCTCACCTGGGAAGCGCGAGGGGGAAGGGAGTCCCTTTTCCTAGCCAGGGGAACTGAGACACACAACACCTGGAAAATCGGGTAACTCCCACCCCAATACTGCGCTGTAACACCGGCACACCGGAGATTGTATCCCACACCTGGCCGGGAGGGTCCCACGCCCACGGAGCCTCTCTCCTTGCTAACACAGCAGTCTGCGGCAATCTAACCGCAAGGCAGCAGCGAGGCTGGGGGAGGGGCGCCCGCCATCGCTGAGGCTTAAGTAGGTAACTAAAGCCGCTGGGAAGCTGGAACTGGGTGGAGCTCACAGCAGCTCAAGGAAACCTTCCTGTCTCTGTAGACTGCGCCTCTGGGGACAGGGCTCAGCTAAAGGAG
>NC_045438.1:126305093-126355853 GCF_002776525.5 Piliocolobus tephrosceles
CCATTCTCCTGCCTCAGCCTCCGGAGTAGCTGGGACTACAGGCGCCCGCCACCTCGCCCGGCTATTTTTTTTTTTTGTATTTTTAGTAGAGACGGGGTTTCACCGTGTTAGCCAGGATGGTCTCGATCTCCTGACCTCGTGATCCGCCCGTCTCGGCCTCCCAAAGTGCTGGGATTACAGGCTTGAGCCACCGCGCCCGGCCCTGTATTTTTCTTAGAGACGGGGTTTCATGATGTTGGCCAGGCTGGTCTGGAACTCCTGACCTCAAGCCATCCACTGCCTTGGCCTCCCAAAGTGTTGGGATTAGAGGTGTGAGCCACCAGGCCTGGCCAGGTTTTCTTAAAGGCCATGGGTAAAAGATCGAGAACTTTCTGTCCTGGAATTGTTTCAAAACACTGGACAGAGGTCTTTCTCTTAGGAGGGTCACATCAAGATAGTTGTATCCATGGTTAAACTCCATAGACATACATTCTGCTTTTCTTGGGGACAAGGTTACCTACCTTCCTCTTTTATAGGGACATTGGCTTTGGTGACAGCCAATTGCAATTTTTTTCCTTCTCATTGGGGGGCATTGAAAGTGGTTTTCCTCTAGTCTCTAGTAGGAATATTCTAAAGCAGCTGGTATACAACAAGCTCTCAGGCAATAAAAAAGTAAACAAATACTTTATATAAATAAATATAAACTAAAAAGATTCTGAAGAACATTTTTTGTTTTCTGTACCTGTTGTCACTGATATAAATTATCTCCTGGGAATGAAATTTGAATTCTCTGTCAATTGTCTAAATCTCCCATTGTATTGAGACACATCCAGTTGTCTATAAATTATATCTTGGGCCGGGCGTGTGGCTCAGGCCTGTAATCCCAGCACTCCAGGAGGCCAAGGCCGGAGGATTTCTTGAGCCCAGGAGTTCGAGACCAGCCTGGGCAATATAGTGAGACCTTGTCTCTACAGAAACCTTAAAAAATTAGCTGAGCATTGTGGTGCACACCTGTGGTCCCAGCTACTCCGGAGGCTTAGGTGGGAGGATCTCTTGAGCTTGGGAGGTGGAGGTTGCAAGAGCTGAGATTGCTCCACTGCTCTCCAGTCTGAGTGACAAAGCGAGACCCTGTCTTTGTCACTCTTTTTAAAATAAGATTAAAAAAACAATTTTTTTTTTTTTTTTTTTTTTTTGAGATGGAGTCTCGCTCTGTCACCCAGGCTGGAGTACAGTGGCCAGATCTCAGCTCACTGCAAGCTCTGCCTCCCGGGTTCACGCCATTCTCCTGCCTCAGCCTCCTGAGTAGTTGGGACTACAGGCGCCCGCCACCTCGCCCGGCTAGTTTTTTGTATTTTTTAGTAGAGACGGGGTTTCACCATTTAGCCAGGATGGTCTCGATCTCCTGACCTCGTGATCCGCCCGCCTCGGCCTCCCAAAGTGCTGGGATTACAGGCTTGAGCCACTGCGCCCAGCCAAAAAAACAAAATTTTAAAAATCGCTTTCTTTCTTTCTTCTTTTCTTTTCTTTTCTTTTTTTTTTTTTTTGAGACAGAGTCTTGCTCTGTCACCCAGGCTGTAGTGCAGTGGTGCAATCTCAGCTTACTGCAACCTCTGCCTCCTGGATTCAAGCAATTCTTGTGCCTCAGCCTCCCCAGTAGCTGGGATTACAGGTGTGAGCCACCGTGCCCGGCCATTTTTTTTCCCCCCAATTTTGTAGAGATCTCTCCTGGAGTTTTCTGACCTACTCCAAAATGGATTCGTTACCCTGTTGACCTAGTTCTAGAGGTAGATTTACCACGGAACTAGTAAAGGTTAAGCTTCGGGGCTCTCACTGGCCTCAGCAATGAATTTACATGGTCATAAGTTTCATAAAATTTGCAAAGTAAGATATTTTAACTGTGATTGGCTAAACTGCTGTCTCTTTCCTATCCAGCTTTTCCTCAGTCACATTTCCTCTCACATCACTGTTTTGGGATCAGACCAATGGGAAATAAATTGGAGATCTATTAGCATGGGTTTAGTTAGATTATTTACGTAGTTCACAGTCACAGCTACATAAAGTTGGGTTATTGTCAGCCATTCCAGTAGGAATTGCCTCCAGAAATATTCCCACCTCTTACTGTCGTAATTCACCCTGGGTGCAAGAGTGAATATGCACCATAAAGGTGCGCCTGTAGTCCCAGCTGCTTGGGAGACTAAGGTGGGAGGATGGCTTGAGCCCAGCTGAGATTGTGCCACTGCACTTCAGCTTGGGCGATATAGCCAGACCCTGTCTCAACAACAACAACAACAACAACAAAAACATTTTGCTATACTTATTTTATTTATTTATTTTTTGAGACAGGGTCTGGCTCTGTTGCCCAGGTGGGAGTGCAATGGCACCATCTCGGCTCACTGCAACCTCCACCTCCTGGGCTCAAGCCATCCTCCTACCTCAGCCTCCCAAGTAGCTGGGACTACAAGTGCATGCCAGCACATCTGGCTAATTTTTGTATTTTTAGTAGAGATGGGGTCTCACCATGTTGACCAGGCTAGTCTCAAACTCCTGAGCTCAAGCGATCCACCTGCCTCAGCCTTACAGGTGTGAGCCACCATGCCCCGCCAGCAAAACGTTTAGTGTAGAATTTAGGTGACAGGTATATAGTGTTCATTGTAAAGTTCTTTTTTTTTTTTTTTTTTTTTTGAGATGGAGTCTCGCTCTGTTGCCCAGGCTGGAGTGCAGTGGCCAGATCTCAGCTCACTGCAAGCTCCGCCTCCCAGGTTTATGCCATTCTCCTGCCTCAGCCTCCCGAGTAGCTGGGACTACAGGTGCCCGCCACCTCGCCCGGCTAGTTTTTTGTATTTTTTAGTAGAGACCAGGTTTCACTGGATTAGCCAGGATGGTCTCAATCTCCTGACCTCGTGATCCACCCTTCTCGGCCTCCCAAAGTGCTGGGATTACAGGCTTGAGCCACCGTGCCTGGCCTGTAAAGTTCTTTTAACTTTCCTATAGGTTTGAAAATTTTCATGAAACACTGTTGGAAGAAAAGTATATAGCTGAAAAACAAAGGAAAAAAGTATTATAGACAGGGATCAAGCAGTTAATTCATTTAAAAATTCTATTTTTCCACTGGCCGTGGTGGCTCATGCCTGTAATCCCAGAACTTTGGGAAGCCAAATGAGTGGATCACTTGAAGTCAGGAGTTCAAGACCAGCCCTGCCAACGTGGAGAAACCCCGTCTCTACTAAAAATACAAAAAATTAGCTGGGCGTGTAATCCCAGCTACTCAGGAGGCTGAGCTAGGAGAATCGCTTGAACCCAGGAGGCAGAGGTTGCAGTGAGCCGAGATCACACCATTGTACTCTAGCCTGGGCAACAAGAGCAAAACTCCATCTCAAAATAAATAAATAAATAAATAAATAAATAAATAAATTCTATCTTTCTAGATTTTGTGATGTCTGTAGTATTTTTGTTAGCTTTTAAAATTTTGTAATTTGTTGTGATTTCTTTTCTCATTGTAAATAAATATTCATTTTCTTTCTTTTTTTTTTTTTTTTTAAATATTCATTTTCATACCTAATTTTGTATTTGCAATTTTGTATTTTACTTTTAAGAGGACCCTCAAATTGTATAAGCTTCATGCCCCACAAGACCTGGATCCACTCCTGCCTGGTACACAGCTGACATTCTCAAAGCTCTTTTCACTCTCACTTTGGAATTTCCAGTCTCCATATCCTTAAGATTCCCTTCATTCCTCCTGTGTTGAAGCTTTCATTTACTGGATCCTATGTCTCCTTAGCTTCTTCATTCTTGAATTCATCCTCATTTTGGTGGGTCATATATTCCAATAGCTTCCCAAGAAAGGTTGCATAAGAAATTCATTTTTGAATTTATTGTAATCATGCAATGATTTTTATTCTATTCTCCCACTTGATTGTTTGTCTGAGTATAGAATTCTAGGTTGAAAATAATTTTCCTCCAGAATTTTGAAGGCATTTCCCAATTGTCTTCTAGCTTCCGGTATTGCTACTGAGAAATCTAAAGACATTCTGATTTCTGATCTTGTATGTATGATCTATTTTTCTGTCTCTGGAAATGTAAAGGATCTTTTTATCCATAGAATTCTGAAATTTCATGATAATGTGACTTGACGTGAGTTAATTTCCATCTATTGGTTATGGTTACTAAGTGGGACCTTTTGATCTGAAAACCTGTGTTTCTAAGATTAGGGAAATTATTTTATTTTATTTTATTTATTTATTTATTTTTTTGAGACAGAGTCTCACTCTGTTGCCCAGGCTGGAGTGCAGTGGCATGATCTCGGCTCACTGCAAGCTCCGCCTCCTGGGTTCACGCCATTCTCCTGCCTCAGCCTCCCCAGTAGCTGGGACTACAGGCGCCTGCCACCACACTCAGCTAATTTTTTGTATTTTTAGTGGAGACGGGGTTTCACCGTGTTAAGCAGGATGGTCTTGATCTCCTGACCTCATGATCCACCCGCCTCAGCCTCCCAAAGTGCTGGGATTACAGGTGTGAGCCACCACGCCCGACCAGGTTAGGGAAATTTTAAAGAATTTATTTAAAAAAGAATGTTCTCTGTTTTTCTCTTTTCTCTCTTCCTGGAACTCCCGGGCTAATCTTCTCTTTTCCTTATCTTTTCTCTTCTATTTCTACCTTTTGGTCTCTTTTTTTTTCTGGGAGATATCCTGGAATCTATCGTCAATCCTTTTAATGAGTTTTTCACCTTTTGTTTCCATTCTTAATTTCCAAGGACTCAGTTTTTTTCTTGACTATTTTCTGAAACAACATATTTTTCTTATTTTGAGGTTTCAATATCTTATCTGAGGATTTCAAATATAGGTGTGGAGATTTTTTTGTGTTGTTGTTGTTGTTGTATTGTTGAAGTTTTCTTCCCTCCTGTAGTTTCTGTTTTATCCAGATTTCTTTTTTTCTGTTAGTTTTGGTCTCTGTCTTTCACATCAGAGACTACGATCTGTTGTTGTTGGTTCACTTTTAAGAATGAGAGACTAACAACCTGATGAAATGCTCTGAAATCATGGGTAGAGCTTATCAATTATGAAATGTTCTGTGGGGTGATCTGTCTGGGATGTTTCATCAGGAAATCTATAGTGCCAATATCTTTTGGTCTTTCCTCTTAGTCTAGTCAGATTTCTCAGAGAAGATACTTGGTCTTTTGCCTGGATGGTAAAATTGTCCTATCTTTTCTCACTGTTAGAAAAGTAATCCAATATGGCACCCACTGTCAGAATCTGCAGGAACAGAATTCCTAGGCTCCCAAATTGAGTCAGTTAAGCAAACTTACTGTAGACAAGTGATAAATGTGTTCATTTTTTAAAAACTACCGAAAGGGCAGTCGTGTACTTAAAAATTGATACCCAGTCAAATTTTTTTTTTGGAGACAGAGTCTTGCACTGTCGCCCAAGCTGGAGCGCAGTGGCGCAATCGCGGCTCACTGCAAGCTCCGCCTCCCAGGTTCACGCCATTCTCCTGCCTCAGCCTCCCGAGTAGCTGGGCCTACAGGCGCCTGCCACTACACCTGGCTAATTTTTTGTATTTTTTTAGTAGAGACTGGGTTTCACTGTGTTAGCCAGAATGGTCTTGATCTCCTGACCTTGTGATCCACCTGCCTTGGCCTCCCAAAGTGCTGGGATTACAGGCGTGAGCCACCAAGCCCGGCCCAGTCATTTAGGATTTTTACCCACCAATTTTTATTGGCATTTGCTTCCATCAATTGCTTTTGCCAATGGCTAATAGTTGAACTCTTCCATAGTTGAGTTTATACCTATATGGTCTGCAAATACTATATGATTGAGTGTTAATTAGCATTATTTGAGTGTGGCTATTCTCTACACACATTCCAGTCTGCTCCTTTTGGGTTCAGTCTGTTCACAAGTGCTACATGAGGAGTCTCTTAGAGTTGTAGCTTGTGCTGCTCCCTATTGGAAGGAATAACCCCATGCTTATTGAGGGCTGATCTTTGACTAGGAGGTGCCATTACAAAAAGAAACAGGATCAGGCTGGGTATGATGGCTCATGCCTGTAATCCCAGCACTTTGGGAAGCTGAGGCGGGTGGATCACTTGAGGTCAGGAGTTCAAGACCAGTCTGGCCAACATGGTGAAACCTCGTATCTACGGAAAATACACACACACACACACAAATTAGATGTGCAGGGCGGTGCGTGCCTGTAATCCCAGCTACTAGGGAGGCCAAGGCAAGAGAATAGCTTGAACCCAGGAGGTGGAGATTGCAGTGAGCTGAGATCATGCCACTGCACTCCAGCCTGGGTGACAGAGCAAGACTCCATCTCAAAACAAAACAAACAACAACAAAAAAAACACTGCTCTGATCTGGAAAAAATAAATTCAATCAAAGATCTCTTAATTGATGGTAGTAAATGTGTGTTTATCGTCATATTCAGTACTTCCCCGGCCTCCCTCCTTTTCCCCTTTATGATTTGATTCCCAGATAGTTTGTTCATAATTTACCATTTAGTTAAAAAGAGTTTTCATTTTTACTTTTCATCTTTCCAGTGAATTGTGAAATGATAAGTTTCTGTCCCAGTTTACTTAGTGAATTTTCATCAGATTGGTCACCACCATCATGTATAACCCAAAAGGTGTAGGGAAATTTCATTTTAGACTCATATCTTTACTTGTTAGTTTAGACTCATATGTTTACTTGTTAGTTTTCCCTTCTTTTCCCACTCTTTGTCCCAATCCTTCACTTGTATTTATCAAAGCAAAGTTCAAAATTCCTTATTTGTATTTATCATATCCCTTCATAGGTAGCATCACCAGATATACTTGGGGGTTTGTCAATTTATTGATGGGACTCTTACCTGTCCCTGTTATTGTTACTCACTCTTTGGTCGGTCACCATGGAGTTGTATGTTGGAAGCAATTAGGAGAGTAAATGCCTTGTGATAGAACTGTAGGCTTTCTCATGCATGTTCCTGAGTCAGTGAAAATCCTTCACTACAAAGTGAGGAGTCAATGCCTCCATCCTCCTTTACTTGGAGATGGGCAAGTTGGAAGGGCCATTTTATATTCAGATGATACACCCATTCTTGACAAATCAGATGCTAAGAAATCAGGAATGCTGTTTTTCTGTGCAGCTCCTTAATGGTGACTTTTACCGAATTCAGCACTAATTGTGACAACATAGTTTTGGCTCTGATGGACTGGGCAGCAGTGAAATATAACCTACCTTTAGGTCGGTGCCTCCAGGCACAGAAGAGGGTAGGGAAAGGCCAAGGCTTGCTCTTTACTCACAGGGCTGCTGTGAGTAGCACGTGTGGGTGGACTGCTAAATACCTTGGGTCCTCCCCGAGGCCAGGGCAGCAACCATTCCTCCACAGTCTCTCTGTTCATGTGACCACTTGTCTGCCTCTCTCATCTTACCAGAACCTCTACAGCTTTGTTCCACGGGATTCTTCACTAGGCATCTGATGGCATCCACGTGAGGAACCAGGAGCTTAATTTTGTCAGCCAGTCAATGGAATCTACAGCCGGCAGCCAAGCCAGTGGCCTAAACCTAAATCACTGCCTGGGAATTTGAATAGCGGAAAGTCCTCTTTGCTCTCTAGAGCCCAGGTTCAAGTCATCGGTACTGCCTTTGGTTCTGGCCACTGGGAAGAAGCCCCTCATTCTCCTCTCCAAGTATCCCCCCCCAGGCAGGGTGTAAGGGGACTGCCACCGCTGGAGGTTTTAGAAGTGAGGGAGGCAAAGCCACCCACAAACCCAGCGGCAGCTCAGAGTCCATCGTGCTTCTCCGGCACTGATGCCGGGAGCCTGCAGGGGGCGCCCTTGCCCAGGTTGGCCTCCGCAGCACCGGAGGCGGGACCAACTTTCGTCGGGCTGAGCTTTCTGATCCCTGGAGTTCCTCTTCAGCAGTGGAGCTAGCTTTTGTTTGAACGTGACCGATTCCCGTTGTACAGCTTGGGACCCCGAAGTACTTGATGTCCCTTGTTGTCTTAAGTTCCCTAAGCAGCTGATAGCTGACATTCAAAGGGAGCATCCTCAGGACTAGAAGCCACAGGCTAAGCCTTTCCTCTCCCTCAGGAATTCCCAGAAGGCTCCAGTCACCAGCAGTTAAGGAGACACACTTCATATTCTGATTTGTGATATGGATCCAGAGGAAGGGCGGCGGGCACTGTGGTCTGCAAGACTTTGGAGGCAGTGGCTGGTTTGGACCGCATGCAAATTCTGATGCCCTTCTAATAATCTAATACCCAGATGTGGATCCAAGATGCCCATTAATATCCATGCCTACTTTTTAGTGGTGGGGGCTTGAAAAACAAAAGCCTCTATCTGGTCCAGGGTGAATTCCTCTAGCGGGTAGAGGCAGAGCCAAACTGCATCTAGGAGGGCGCCTGAATTTTCTCATGATTGATGGCACATCCCTTTCAGTCAAAAAAAATCAAGGGAAGACAGAGCTTCACCACAGTTGTTTCTGAATTACCCCTAATTAATTTGTCATCATTGTACTGAGGAACGTCAGTATCTGAATTAGGCCACCTATTAAAATCCTGCTTTATCAGATTATGGCACATTGCCAGAGAATGGATATTTCACTATGAGGGGAATTGCTGGCCTGGCCAAATGAAGGCGAGCTAAAAGTAGGGTTGTCAGATTTAGAAAATACGAATAGAGGGCACCCAGTGAAATTCTGATTTTAGAGACATAACAATTTTTTATTTAAGTGTGTTCTAAGTATTGCATGGGATGTACTTATACTAAAAATCAATGTGTTCTTTTTCTGAAATTCAAATTTAAGTGGGCATCGTGTATTTTATCTGGCAACCCTAACCGTAAAAAGAGAATTCAAACAATTTAAAAGACCTTAGAACTTCAGTACCATTGTACAGAGATAATCACCATTAAGAGTTTTGGGTATGTCTTTCCCTTTTTTGTTTTGTTTTTGAGATGGAGTTTCACTCTTGTCACCCAGGCTGAAGTGCAATGGCGCGTTCTCGGCTCACTGCAACCTCTGCCTCCTGGGTTCAAGCGATTCTCCTACCTCAGCCTCCCGAGTAACTGAGATTACAGGCATGCGCCACCACGCCCAGCTAATTTTATATTTTTAGTAGAGACACGGTTTCATCATGTTGGCCAGGCTGGTCTCGAACTCCTGACCTCAGGTGATCCACCCACCTCAGCCTTCCAAAGTTCTGGGATTGCAGGCGTGAGCCACTGCACCTGGCTTAGGTATGTCTTTCCATAAACTATTCATGAATATACACAAATATTTATGTATGTTCAAATCCTGGTTCCTCCAATTGCTAGCTGAGTGACCTTGGAAGAGTTACCTAACCTCTCTGGATCTTAGTTTCTTTACCTGTAAAATGGGGATAATAGTAGTATCTGTCTCATAGAGTGTTAATGGGGGTTAAATGAGTCTGGAATTTAGAAGGCACTGAATGATTGTCTGTTATCAATAATTATTATCAATAATGATAACTAGACTGAGCACGGTGGCTCAAGCCTGTAATCCCAGCACTTTGGGAAGCCAAGACAGACGGATCACTTGAGGTCAGGAGTTCAAGACTAGCTTGGCCAACATGGCAAAACCCCATCTTGGAAGCTGAGGCATGAGAACCTCTTGAACCCGAGAAGCAGAGGCTGCAGTGAGCCAAGATCACACCACTGCACTCCAGCCTGGGTAACAGAGTGAGACTCTGCCTCAAAACAACAACAACAACAAACATACACACCCACACAACATACACAAATAATATCACTAATATATATCATGTCTTAAAAATTTGAAAATGGAGGCATATTCTATGAATTGTTGTATACCCTGCTTTTTTCAAGTTTTATCTTGTTTATTCTTTTTCACAGATACATATGATTACTTTTTTAAAAATTTAGTTCCTATTGATCATTTAGTTTATTTTCAACACTTTTTTGCATGTACTGCTGTATAAGTACCGTGTGTGCTAACCGATTGCAACACTGGACCTCCGATTTTCAACACATTTCTATCTGAATATTGCTGCAGTGAACACACTTGTGGTGAAATGATTGTATGAAAGTGCTTCCTCTGTGTAGTCTGGACAATGAGCCAGCCAGGACTCAGAGCTCCCCCTCCCTCAATTTTTTCCAGTACCCAGGGCTGCAGTTTATCACTGTCAGCAGAGCCAGCACCTCCCTCACCCAGGTGCTGGCAGTTGGCATCTCCAGACAACAAGGAAAACAGTGGCAAAGGGCTGAGGCTAGGATGTTTAGATGCAAAATTTTAGAGGACACCAAAATCACAGTAATCAAGATAAGTAATATTTCAACGCACTATTTTAAAAAATTGATATTAATACAAAATTAATGATGGACAAATAACAAGCTTTTAAAGATAGGATTAACAACTGTGACATACAGAGTCATATTGGATTTTATATTCATTTGTATTTTAAAAAAATACTTTATTGAATTGGGCATGGTAGCTCACACCTGTAATCCCAGCACTTTGGGAGGCTGAGGTGGGAGGATCGCTTGAGGCCAGGAGTTTGAGACAAGCCTGGGCAACAAAGCAAGACACAGTTTCTACAAAAAATTAAAAATTAAGCAGGCATAATGGCATGCACCTGTAGTCCCAGCTACTTGAGAGGCTGAGGCAGAAGGATCCCTTGAGTCCAGGAGTTTGAGGTTACAGTGAGCTGATTGTGCCACTGCACTCCAACCTGGGTGACAGAGCAAGACCTTGTCTCAAAAACAAACAACTCCCCACTCAAATCTTATTTCATTGAAATATAACATCTTGATTACTGAGATTTTTAGTGCCACCTTACATTTTGCACCAGGGGAGAGTGCCTCATTTGCCTCTTTATAAGTCCAGGCTCTGGCTGGTACCATATCTGGATGGCAGGCACAATGTCCAAGTTTGAACACCATTGATAAAGTGGTTCTAGCCAGGTATGGTGGCTCATGCCTATAATCCCAGCACTTTGGGAGGACAAGGCAGGCAGATTGCCTGAGGCCAGGAGTTCCAGACCAGCCTGGCCAACATGGTAAAATCCCATCCTACTAAAAATACAAAAATTAGCCCATTGTGGTGGTGTGCACCTATAATCCCAGCTACTCGGGAGGCTGAGGCACAAGAATTGGTTGAACCTGGGAGGTGGAGGTTGCAGTGAGCCAACATAATGCCATTGCACTCCAGCCTGGGCCACAGAGCAAGACTCTGTCTCAAAATAAATAAATAAAAATAAACAAATAAATAAATAAAGTGGTTCTGGTACTTGCTTTGAAAGAAGGGAGCCCTTCAAAGAATGGGGTTCCTCCCATGAAACACAGCCCCATATTGCATATACGGTAAGCTACTTGATTCCAGCATACCTGTCCAGTGGTTAATGGGCTGAAGGGAGTCATAGGCCTTCTCCTGTTGACCCTGATCTTTCTCCATTAAAGCCTATTCTTCAATCCACACCACGTGTGTAACAAGGTTCAGGAATTTATTCCTGGGAGTCAATCCTGAAGGGATCTCTCTAACACAACAAACCTTGTATATATGCTTTCGTGAACATACAAATATATATCTGTAGCATAAGTTTCAATAAGTGAAATTCCTGGTCCAAATGATATGTGCATTACAAGTTTGGATAAATATAGCCAATTTCCTCTCCCAAGATAATATATCCGTTTACACTCCCACTAAAAGTATGTGAGTATGACTGTTTCTCCATATTCTTGACAATATTGAAAATTGTGGCACTTTTTAATCTTTGCTCATCTTACAGATGAAATAGTATTTCATTTTTGTTTAATTATTATTTCTTAATTATGAGCAAGGCTAAGCAACTTTTATCTTCCTGTACATTTATAAAGCAATAAATAGCATGCTATTCTATGAGTAAATTCCCTAGTCTCATTTTTCAAAGTCAACTGTTGGTCTTTTTCTTACCGATTTGCTAATGCTCTTTAGATAAGTTTTTTAAAAATAACTCTCTGGCTATTATATATGTGGTGGATATTATCTCTGATTTGTTTATCTTTTGACTTTTTAATGATTTTTTCCCCTGAAGAAATGCTTTACATTTTTACATTGTCAAAGTTATCAATATTTTCCTTTATGATACTAAATGTTATATTTCATATAGAAAGATCTTTCTTACAAGTTTATATGCTGTTTACCTTCTAGTACCTTTATGGATTTATTTCCTCTATTTAAATTCATCTAGGATTTGTGTGTGTGTGTGAATAAAGAGTAAGAAAGACTTTTTCCCTTGAAATGACTAGCCAACATGATTTATTAAAAACATCTGTTTTTTTCCCACTAATTTGAAGTGCAGCTCATATCACACTTTAAATCCTCATTTGCATATGGTACTTTTCCTGAATTATTTAATCTGTTACAGTGGTCCATATTTCTGAACCAGCACCAAATTGTTACAAATAAGGTAGATTTTTAATGCATTTTAGTATTTAGTATTTGTTTTCCCTGGAGTTAATAATTGTCATTTTTTTCCCTCTATTTCCTCAGTTATTTTTCTTAATATCATTATCATTCATTCAACTTCAAACTCTTTGCTAGCTTCTAAATATCTTTGCAAGGTTGATTATCTTCTCAATGTTATCTCCCTGAAAAAAAAAATCTGGGCTTGCCGTTCTCCCTGATGGGTGCACATTTTGTATCCCTTTGTCTTCTGTCCTGGTGTCCTGGGATTCCTTAACCTGTCTCCTGTGATAGAGCTCCAGTTTCCTGGACATTCTGTCTTCCTTGTTTTGTTTTGTTTACTATCATGTTTGGGTAAAGCATACCCTTCAGTACCTTCGTAAGGAAGGGTGCATGGGAGGTAAATTTTCTCACATCTAAAAATGTTTTTATTTTCCTCTCATACTTGTAAAATGGCTGGACATGGTTTCTCTAGATTGAAAATCATTTTACTCTAGAATTTTGAAGGCATTGTTCTTCTGCTTTCCAGCTTCCTGTTGAGAAGTCAGAAGCCATTTTTGTCCCTGATCTTTTTATGGGTCCTTTAGCTTCCTTTAGAAATGTGGAAGATTTTTTTCTTTGTCCCCATTGTGAAATCTGCATGATGTACCTTGGTATAGGTCTATTTTAATTCTTTGTGCTGGACGCTTTTAATTTAGAAACTCATACTATATATTTCTGGGCAATTCCTTTGAACTATTTCTTTAACGGTTTCCTTTCTTTCATGTTCACTGCTTATTCTTTCTGGGACTCTCACTATTTGGGTCGTGTTCCACCTGAACTAGGCTTCTAATTTTCTTATCTTTTCATTCTTATTTTCTACCTCTTTGTGTTTGAAATCTACATACTTAGAGATTTCCTCAACATCATCTTCCAAACTTTCTGTGTATTAAAAATAATCTCTGCTATCATGTCATTAATTTCCAAGGGCCCTCTCTCATTCTTTTCCCTGTGAATATTTTTTTCTTTGTAGTATTCAATACTTAGTTATGGATATGATATTGCAATTGCTTTTAACTTTTCTAAGGACATAGTGATAGTTAATTTGATGTGTCAACTTGACTGGGCCCATAGGGTACCCAGATATTTGGTTAAACATTATTCTGGGTTATCTGCAGGCAGGGTGGTGAGGCCGTTTCTGGATGAGATTAACATTTGAATCAGTAGGCTGAGTAAAACAAATTGCCCTCACCAATGTGAGCCAGCCTGATTCAATCTGTGGTATTCAATTCGAATGGAACAAAAAGGCTGAGCAAGAGAGAATTTGCTTTCTCTACCTTACGGTCTTTGAGCTGGGACATTGGGCTTCTGTCTTTGGACATAGACTGGAACTTACATCATCAGCTCTATTGGTTCTCAGGTTTTCAGACTGCAGATTTGGGGAATTCTCAGCCTCCATAATCGTGTGAGCCAATTCCTTATAATAATCTCCACTTTATATATCTACATCTATTTATTATTTATTTATTTATTTATTGCTACTAGCAGGAACAACCAAGTAAATATCTATCTATGTATCTATGTATCTATCTATCCATCTATCTATTCATCCATCTACCTTATTGTTCCTGTTTCTCTGGAGAATCCTAATATTTGCATTAATGATAAGATGTTTTGTTTTAGTTTTCTTCTCCTTGTGTAATTGCATAATTCATTTTCTCCAAGTTTCTTGTTTCTATTTACACATTTTAGTTTCTAGTGATTCACGTTAGAAGTTTTCCTCAGATGCCGCAGGTGATCCTTGGTAGTTTGCTCCTATTTAAGTTGATTGGAAGTTTTGACAGCGCAAGGAAGGATTTATAGAGTGTTCCGGTTGGATGGTTTCATTGGAGGAACTCTTGAGGTCTATACCTTTATGTCTTTACTTGTCAGCTGATCAGATTCCCCAGATATGTCCTTTCCCAACTCTGTCTGGAAGGGTGCAAGCCAGGCTGCCAATGTTCTAGGAGCAGAGGCGGAAGAAGGCAAGAATTTCTGCCTCTAGTGCTTATACCTAATCCTGTTTGTTTTCCTTCCTTCCTTCCTTCCTTCCTTCCTTCCTTCCTTCCTTCCTTCCTTCCTTCCTTCCTTCCTTCTTTCCTTCCTTCCTTCCTTTTCTTTCTTTCTTTCTTTCTTTTTCTTTTTCTTTCTTTCTTCCTCATGGAGTCTCTGTTGCCCAGGCGGGAGTGCAGTGGCACCATCTTGGCTCACTGCAACCTCTGCCTCCCAGGTTCAAGTGATTCTCCTGCCTCAGCCTCCTGAGTAGCTGGGATTACAGGCGTGCGCCACCACGCCCAGCTACTTTTTTTGTATTTTTACTAGAAACGGGGTTTCACCATGTTGGTCAGGCTGGTCTTGAACTCCTGACCTCGTGATCTGCCTGCCTTGGTCTCCCAAAGTGCTGGGATTACAGGTGTGAGCCACCGCGCAGGGCATCCTGTTTTCTGTATAGTGTCAAGTGTGCCTAGTGTCCTCCAGACCAGACATCTACCTCAACCTCAACCCCAGTTTACACTTTTTAGGCAATTTACCACCAATCCGTTGCTGTGGGGAGACAGGGAGTTGGCAGGGTATCTAAGGCGCTAATTGCTTGTATTTATTTATTTATTTATTTATTTATTTATTTACTAGAGAGAGAGAGTCTTGCTCTATCACCCAGGCTGGAGTGCAGTGTCACAATCATAACCCACTGTAACCTTGAACTCCTGGGCTCAAGCAATTCTTCCACCTCCTCCTCCCTAGTAGCTAGGACTACAGGTGTGTGCTATTTTTTTTTTTTTTTTTTTTGTAGAGACAAGAGGGTCTCACTATATTGCCCAGGCTGGTCTTGAATTACTGGCCTCAAGTGATCCTTCCACCTCAGCCTCCCAGAGTGCTGCGATTACGGGTGTGAGCCACTGTACCAGGCCTCTAATTGCTTCTTAAATGGTATTTCCATCAGTTCGCTTTGTTTTATCTCTCTTTCATTTCCAAAGATAAGTGGTTCCATCCATTCCTGAGCCTTTTGGGTGATTCTGTAGTGTAAACTGATTTGATTTCTATCTTTCTCCACTGCCACCTTAGGATTCTATTTTCTTAGGTCTGAGTCATTGACTTATAGCACAGCTATTCATTTGTATATTTATTTTGCAACTAGATACTGAAGTGCATTTGCTTACTCTTAAGTTTTCAAAGTACACAATACCATAACGTCTGCAAATAATGAAAGTTTTCCTTCCCTTACTAACTTTTATATCTTAATATTAATTTTCCTTCTCAAATTGTATTGGCTTATACCTTCAGTACAACGTGAAATAGTAGTAGTGATATGGGCACCCTTGTCTTTTTCCTGGATTTACTGGGATTCTTTTAGTATTTCACCATTAAGCATGCTGCTGGTTTGGATCTGATTACATGTATTTATTTATTGTGTTAAGGAAATATCCTTCTTTTTTTATTAAAAGGTTTGTGTCAGAAATTGAATGTATAATTTTTCCAAATACCTTTTGGTCCCCTACAGATTTTTTTTTTTTTGGAAGGTCTTGATCTGTTGCCCAGGCTGGAGTGCGGTGGCATGATCTTGGCTCACTGCAACCTCCACCTCCCAGATTCAAGCAATTCTCCCGCCTCAGCCTCCCGAGTAGCTGGGATTACAGGTGTCTGCCATCTGTGTTTTTAGTAGAGGCGGGGTTTCACCATGTTGGCCAGGCTGGTCTCGAACTCCTGACCTCAGGTAGTCCACCCGCCTTGGGCTCCCAAAGTGCTGGGATTAAAGGCATGAGCCACCACGCCTGACCTTCCCTACAGATTTTTAAAATCCATATTCATGAGAGAAATTTGCCTGCATTTTTCTATTCAGTGCTGTATTTTTTAGGTTTTAGTATCAGTGTCATATTGCTTTTGTTAAAAAAAAAAATCTAAACGCTTGCTTTCTCTCTTATACTTTTGAACAGTTGAACAGCATTGGAACTATCTGGTGAGTAATTTAAAAAATTATAGTATCCAGTACCAGAACGGACTGGCCCTCTACCCTCCTTCAAATCAAATTGTAGTTTATAGGGTGATTCCTACTTGTAAGTCAGCTCTGCAAGCTGTGGTCTCAGCAACTACAGAGGTAATATTAAATGAAAGACGCAAAATTTACTTTCACGAAGCTTCAGGGAGCCGGAAAAGGAGGAGAAGGGAAGGGAAAAGGAGGAGGAGGAAGTTAATTGTGTTGTTTGGACAAGAATTTAGTTCAACAGACTATGTTTTTCTTCAGCCAACCACAAGACAGGCCTGATAAAAAAGGACAAAGTAAAAGGAATTTCTGCTACTTCTTTCTCCAAAGCTCTCGGACTTGGCCTAACAATTCTGTAGTCTCCTCAGAAGCCCTGTAGAAGCTTTGCCAGAGGAAATATGTGAGGCTGTCTCTGGGCCACTGGAACAAGGTCTGGGGTTGCTGCTTGCTGACAAACAGCAAAGTGCTGTGTTGGTTTAGTGATTTGCTGATCCCTTTTCTTTGATGAAGGTGGTGTTTGATTCATTGTATCAGCTTGATTTGGCTAACTCATGACCTGGCTTTTCACAGTTTACCTACTACCTGGGGAAACACTGAGGTGGAAGGTTCTAGAAAAAGTTCAGTGTATTATAAATGAGAGACTTCTGATTATGTCTGCAAGTGGAAGTTGCTGCTTCCCAAGGCTTGATTTCACTATCAGACAGTGGCCAAATGAGATGACTCTTACAATTCTCCAAGTATACAATGAAATGGGGAGGTTTTGAAGATGTCTTCATATTTTAGATGGGCTTGGAGCTTAGACCACCTCCCCACTCCCTTTTAACTGTCATAATTGATGAGGGAGTCAGTAGAGCTCAAGTGACCAAGAGCATAGTCTCTGGATTAGACAGGTCTAGTGTGGATCCCATTTCTGCTCTAATTAGCTCTATCAGTTGGTCAAATTAATGAACCTCCCGGAGCCTCAACTTTTCTGGAAAATGAGGACAGTCATCAAACTTACTTCACTTAGAAGGCTGATGTGAACATGAAGTGAGATACTGGGTAAAAGGCTCCTGACAGGATATCAGGCCCATAAGTAAGAACCTATAAGCGATTCTTATTGTTGTTGTTATTACTCTATATGCCTTCTGGGACTGATACTTCTGTCACTACATAAATGAATAAAGTTCCGGCTCATGGAGAGAGACTGGTAAGTGTCAGGCCTGTCTGGGAGTTCGATAGCAGCTGGGAACTTGCCTAAACCAATCCACCCCATGGTTAGCAGGAAGATGCTGATCCCTGACTTTCCTGTTCTCGCTTCCACATCTTTTATCTTAGGGGAAGTGGTAGGAACTTCTTGGATATGCAAGCTCTGTCCTCTGAAAGTAGACCAGGGTCTTTATTCTGGTTGCGAATGGAGAGTGAACTCCAAGTCAGCAAATCTTGTTGAAACTTCTGATTGGTCATCAACAGAGCAAAGGCCTCCTTGGCGGACTCACCTGCTCCCTGCACCATTGAATGTGCTCTGGGCATCACGCCACTTCTCAGCATCTTCTCCTGGACAACACTGTGCTTCTCAGCTGCTCTGCCCTCTGACACTAGCCTCTAGTTGGTTCTCTCTCTGACTGGAATAGCCTGGACTGGTTGTGGATAAAGAAGTTTGCCCCCTCCTTCTCCCTCATTTTGCCCTCTTTGCAATGTCTTTCCTCTCTCTTCCTACCCCAGGGACCCCCTAGTCTTTGCTTTCTTCAGTTACCCTGTGTTTTCCCATCCTCTTCCACACTTCTTCCCATTGTATTCAAATTTTAAATCCTTTATTCACAAAGTTTAATAAATGAATCAAATTACTTAAAATATGTGATAAGCTCTTTTGCTTGTAATAAATGACTTTCTTTGATTTATCTCAAATAATTCTCTTCCCCCAGTGGGAGGGTGGGTTACATAATTATTGTGAAGAACCCACATGGTAATTGGGGGAATCAGGGCATTGTCGGCCTCCAGAGTGGCTGCCCAGCTGGGCCTCACTGCAGCTACAGCACGGCTGGGGAACCAAAAGGGGGGCCCAGGATGCAGAGCTCTGGGGACAGTAACTTATCCCCCTCTCAGCAGGAGATTGTCTACCTTTTGGCATGACCATGACGCAGCCTCCTTCTGCCTCTGATTCTCACACTTTTGTCACTATCAGCTCACCTCTAACCCTTCTTTTCTTTGCCTCTTGGCTTCTGTTCTCTCCAAGCTTCTACTTATCAAGAGTTCTGGTTCTTAATGGCTTCTATTACCTTATGGCACTGCCTCTTCTTTGGTGGACGGGAGTTTTTTACAGTGGAGCCCCTCACAGGCTGCTGCTGGCTGGGCCACTTATTGGCTGACCCTGCATTGGTCTTCCACCCCTGATCCATTCACCAGTGGACACAGAAGACCCATGGCTCTGGGCTGAGTGTGGGGACTCACCCCTGTAATCCCAGCACTTTGGGAGGCCAAGGGGGCTGGATCACCTGAGGTCGGGAGTTCAAGACCAGCCTGGCCAACATGGTGAAACCCCATCTCTACTAAAAATACGAAAAATTAGTCAGACTTGGTGGCTCGTGCCTGTAGTCCCAGCTACTGAGGAGGCTGAGGCAGAAGAATCACATGAACCCGGGAGGCGGAGGTTGCAGTGAGCCGAGATTGTGCTACTGCACTCCAACCTGGGTGACAAGAGTGAAACTCTGTCGAAGAAGAAGAAGAAGAAGAGGAGGAAGAAGAGGAATAATAATAATAATAATAATAATAATAATAATAATAATAATAATAATATATGTGGCTCTGAACTTGCTCCTCAGCCCAGGGACTGTTGGTGTGCCCAGCACTCTGAGCTTGGCTTTATCCAGGAAACACCATGATCTTCCTACAAGAATTTCAATGATTCCCAATCTAGATGATTGGCAGAACCTCATGGGTAAATATTTAAAAATACAGATTTCTAGAAGCTACTTATCTGTAAAATGATTACAGTGATAACATCTACCTCACAGGATTGGGGTGGCTGATTTTTTTCTCTCTTTTTCCCCCCCAAAATAATTCTGTTTGCTATGTTTGTAATGACAAATGTTTGAAAATCTAAGTTCCCCCAAATGAGAACTTAATAGATCAGTGGTTGTCAAGGTCTGAGAAGAGGAAAGAAGGATAGTGTATCCGAATTACCTGGGGACCCCCATGCTTGACCTCTGCAACCAGAATGGAGGGGGGTGCTGAAATTCCCAGACTCTATACCAGCTGCAAACCCCATCTCCACATCACTGCACTAAGCAACTTACAGTATATCTTTAAAATAGAATCTCGTGTAGCCAGTGCAATTGGTTTTGCAGAAGTCCATTTTGTTTAACAGGCAAAGAAGGTCATGACGGATCATTGAATTAAAAAAGCAGGTTGTAAAACAGGACAATAATTGGATCTAATTTTTAGGGGAAAAAAGTAGGTACACCTATGCATAGCTAAGGGCCTGAAATAGTAAAAGTATGGTTGGCAGACCTGCTACCCCAGCACTACCAGGGAGCTTGATAGAAATGTAGAATCTGGAGCCCCACTCCAGACAGCTGACCGAGAATCTGCATTTTGACAAGATCTCCACGTGATTGGTGTGCACATTAAAGTGTGAGGCTCACTGCTCTGGAACACTGGTTCTTTTCTTGGGTTCTCATTAGAATTCACCTGGGGAGCATGGAAAAAATAATCCTCATGCCCAGGTGGTACCCAGATCAATTTAATCCTAGTCTCTATGGGTAGAGACTGGCACCATATAGCTTTAAACTCCCAGATGATCTTGATGAGCAGCCAGGATGAAAACAGCTGCTGTGAGGATATATCCTAGGTGTGAGACTGATTGTCCTGCAGATGGTGAGAATCTGGTGGTTCTTCTTTCTGCTTTTCTATGTTTTATTATTTTTGTCTAAGAAGCACATACAGTTTTTGTAATGAGAAAGAAATTATTTTTGACTTAAAAACCCTTAATTAATGCAAGGCTTATCTAAGGTTTAGACAGAAGCCTCGAAATGAGGAAGACGTTTTAGAGGAGGATTTACAATAGAAAGAGAAAGGAAGGCCAGGCATGGTGGCTCACTCCTGTAATCCCAGCACTTTGGGAGGCCAAGGTGGGCTGATATGTTGAGGCCAGGAGTTCGAGACCAACCTGGGCAACATGGCGAAACCTCATCTCTACAAAAATTAGCCGGGTGTGGTGGCACATGCCTGTAGTCCCAGCTACTCGTGGGGCTGAGGTGGGAGGATCACTTGAGCCTGGGAGGCGGAGGCTGCAGTGAGCTGAGACCGCGCCACTGTACTCTAGGTTGGACAACAGAGCCAGACCTTACCTCAAAAAAAAAAAAAAAAAAAAAAGGCAACATAAGCTAAATGGTTGAAAGACGCCATTTTAGAAGAAAATTAGGAGTCACTCCTCACTCTACCTAACACCTGACCTGGTACATCCCTGACCTGGTATATCTCCTCCCCTTAAGACAAAAGGAAACTGAACATTGCTGAGAGTGCACTAATCACCTAGCATTGTAATAGGTGTTTCTTTTTCTTTTCTTTTCTTTTTTCTTTTTTTTTTTTTTTGAGAGAGTCTCTGTCACCCAGGCTGGAGTGCAGTGGCTCAATCTTGGCTCACTGCAACCTCTGCCTCCGGGGTTCAAGCAATTCTCCTGCCTCAGCCTCCTGAGTAGCTGGGACTACAAGCGCCCACCGCCATGCCCAGGTAATTTTTGTATTTTTAGTAGAGACAAGGTTTCACCATGTTGGCTAGGCTGGTCTCAATCTCCTGACTTCAAGTAATCTGCCTGCCTTGGCCTCCCAAAGTGCTGGGACTACAGGCGTGAGTCACTGCACCTGGCCTATAATAGGTGTTTCATGGATCCTTATGAACTGTGAGTGTAAAATATACACCAGATAGCAAAAAGATTTACTATAAAAAGAAACGTAAAATAGCTCATAATGTTTCATATTAAATACACATCAAAATGTATTGTTTTGGATATATTTGTGTTAAATTAAATATATTGTTAAAATGTATTTCACTCGTCTCTACCTTTTTAAATTTGATTCCTAGAAAATTTAAAATTACACCTGTAGCTCACATTTGTGGTTCATACTTTATTTCTAGACGGTCAGTGGCAACTTGAATAGCAGACATATGGGGATTACTTAGGCTGATTGTTCATTCTTTTTGGACCCCTCCTAAGAGCAGAGAAAAGGGTGAGAGAGGAATTAACTTCTCCCGAGCCTGTCTGATTGAGGATTGGATGGAAAACAGGTTAAAATGAATTTGAGGACATCCCTGACCACTTTCTTTTCTTTAAATTTTATTTTACTTTTTAACTTTTTAACCTTTTTTTTTTTTTTTTTTTTGAGACCGGGTAATGAGACTGCCAAATTATTGTATTTTTTGTAGAGACTGGGTTTTGCCATGTTGCCCAGGCTGGTCTCAAACTCCTGGCCTCAAGCGATCCACCCGGCCTTGATCCCCCAAAGTGCTGGGATTACAGGCATGAGCCACCGAGCCCGACCGATGACCATTTTCTTTAACCTAGTGGTTCTCAGCTTCAGCTGATCATTAGCATCTCCTGGGGAGCATTTAAAAATCTGATGCTCAGGCACTCTACTGTCCAGTTAAATCAGAATCTCTGGAGAATCTCAGTCTTGCCTGAGCCTCAGTATCCTGAAAAAGATCGAACCACTGCTTTAGCCAGATTTGTAATCCTTCCCTGGGAACAAGCTATAGGTATCTGGAAAAGAAAGCTAGCAACCTTTGGAAAGCAGTAGCCTATGAAGATTTTTGAAGGATATTACTTGGGTCATTATAAATGTTCTTTCAAAAAAAAAAAATTGAGGTTATTTATTTCCCTTTTGTGAATTAACCCTGAAAGAACAAGGTTAGTGTTGTAACAGGGTTAGAGAACTAATTTTGGAAGTTCACCCTCTTGGCCACTAGGGGGACTGGATAAAACACGTGTGGAAGGACAGGCCTGTGTCCTTGGAGAGATTGCCTCCAGTGGAGGGAAGTTGGCACTGTCATCTTAGTGGACAAAAGACCAGCACGTATTGCTGCTTTTTAACTTTTATATGAGTTAAATCCTATAAGCTTCCTCAAAGGACCTGACTTTGCCCCTAGGAGTGAAAGTTGATATGATCCTTCTGGAGAAAGCAACGTAATTACAGAAAATATTTATTGAGTGCTCACTCCAGGTTAGACACTGGGCTAAACGCTTTATGAACATTATCTTATTTAATTCCTCACAAAAATCCTATGCAGCAGGTACAATTATCTGTATTTTCAGATGAAAAACAAGGACAACAGCCAGGAGTGGTAGCTCATGACTGTAATCCCAGCACTTTGGGAAGCCAAGGTGAGAGGATTACTTGAGGCCAGGATGTCAAGACCAGCCTGGTCAACATAGAGAGACCCCCATCTCTACAAAAAATACAAAAATTTGACTGGCATGGTTGTGCATGCCTGTAGTCCCAGCTACTCCGGAGGCTGAGGTAGGAGGATCACTTGAACCCAGGAGGTCAAGGCTGAAGTGAGCCATGATCGTGCCACTGTACTCCAGCCTTGATGATAGATGTCTCAAACAAAACAAAACAAAACAACAACAACGACAACAACAAACCAAACAAGGGCTGGAAGGATAAAAGAAGAGACCCATGGCTACAGAGCTGGAAAATAAAGCATTTGAGCCTAGGCAATCGGTCCCCTAAAAACTCGCTCTTAACCTCTAAATAGACTTTGACCTAAGGCTTATAGTTCTTGGACTTTACTCAAGGAAATGATCGGACAACTGCATAATTCAGAACAAAACTGTACCTAGAAAAACCCTATTCTTGTAGGAGACAAGTCAAATAAATTATTATGCAGCCATAAAATGAAATAATATGCAACAGCTAAGAGTACTGATATAGAAGATTTTATTGAAATGGAAAAATCTTCATGAAGTATTAAGTTAGAAAAGCAAGATAGAAAACATATTCAGTATGATATCCAGAAAGCAAAAGTTGGCAGATACGTGCGTGTGGGAAGGGATACTAAAATATTAACAGTGGCTATATTTAAGTGGAATGTCAGAAATTTTAACTTTCATCTTTACATTTGTCTTTATTTGTTAATTTTTCCATAATGTACCTTTTGGGCAGTAATTTTTTAAAAGCAATGCAAACTAAGATATTTCAGGATATGAAAGAACAATGCCTGATTAAAGGAAGTGGAAGGAGTAAATGGGAACTAGTTCTTGAGATTGTCTTGGGCACTAAATTTAGCTCTAAAACTCTGGCAACCAGGGGAAAAAGATAAACATATTGGTTGTACAATTTTCACATAATTTTATTTAGTGTTTTAGGAGAGGGCCTCTTAGGTGGTTTTCCCCATTTTAAATTGTTCACTCTTGTGAATTTCAGAACGTGGGGCCCTAGACAGTTGTTCCACACATGTCCCAGTTCTGTGTTACCAAGTGCATTTCACTCGATTGAACCTATGTTCAACACTAGAGATAGTGCCACGTGGGGGGCTGAGTGCTAAACCATCTCTTCCTTGCAACAGCACTCTGATTCCTACCTCCTGCTTACCCTCCATCTTGAATTCCATCCCATACAAATCTTTCTGTTGCTTGAGTCCAGTTCAGGTACCTCCATTAGAGTCATCAGTTCAAACCAACCTTCCCCTTTGGTGAGCCTATTGCAACAAGAGTCCTCAAAGAACAATTCAATGTGGATGCATTCCCTCATTTCATAAGCAATGTTTCTACTATTAGACTGGAAACACCTCATAAACACAAACCTGTTCTCTCCTATGTATAGAACCCTAGAATCAGCATTTTAGAGTTTCAAGGGGAGATCTGACAGCTGGGGTGATCAATGCATCCTGGTTTGCCCAGGACTTTCCCACTTTTAGTACTAAAGGTTCCACATCCAGAAAAGCCTCTGAGTCCTGGCAAGATGGCAGGACACTTTATGGGTACTCACTAGTTGTTTCCTGATGAGATTGTTTTATCTGGAAAAATCCCCACTGGGCACATTCCCATTTTTAGCTATGCATTAACAAAGTAATAACCCTGTGCATTAACATGACTCTCTCCACTGCAGTGGTTTTTTTTTTTTTTTTTTGAGAATGAGTTTCACTTTTGTTGCCCAGACTGGAGTGCAATGGCGTGATCTCGGCTCACTGCAACCTCCGCCTCCCAAGTTCAAGCGATTCTTCTGCCTCAGCCTCTCCAGTAGTTGGAATTATAGGCACCTGCCACTACACCCAGCTAATTTTTGTATTTTTAGTGTAGACAGGGTGTCACCATGTTAGTCAGGCTGATCACGAACTCCTGACCTCAGGTAATCCCCCGATCTTGGCCTCCCTAAGTGCTGGGATTACAGGTGTGAGCCACCGTGCCCTGACTCACTGCAGTGGTTTTTGTGATCCTCAGGCAAACTCTGAAAGTAGAAAAAGACTGGGAGTATTAGTCTGGTTGAGAACCTAAATTCTGAGAAGATTTTTCTTGGGATATGACAAAATGATTCTAAAGTTTATCTGCTGGACCACCCACTCAAGAAAAGTGTAAGCAATTTTTGAAAAAGAACAATTATGAAGGCGGGAAACTCTACTACCAGGGGTTAAAAGTTATTAAACCACAGTAATTAAGCAGTGAGATGTTGGCACAGAATGGATCAATCAATAGAACAAAATGAAAAATCCACAAAAGGAACCCAAAGTATATAAGAAATTTGGTGTAGTATGAATGTGGTTCAGGTCAATCGGGGAAATGTTTATTAAGTAAATGATATGGGTGAATTGGCTGATCATTAGAATGCACATAAAATTTCAAATGGCTTACAACTTTTAGTGTAAAACATGAAGCTACAAAAGAACAGGTACCAATGAATGTTTATGGGATCTTCTGGTGAAGAAAATGTTTCTAAATATAACACAAAAGGCAAACACCATAAGGAAAAAGATATTAAATTTGATTACATGAAAAATCCATTTGTAAAAAGTACAATAGATATGTCAGTGTGGGAAAGACCTTTGCTGAATATATGAAGACAATTTTAAAAACTTCTTATCAGCCAGCTGGGAGTGGTCGCTCACGCCTGTAATCCTAGCACTTTGGGAGGTCAAGGTGGGCAGATTACTTGAGGTCAGGAGTTCAAGATTAGCCTGGTCAACATGGTGAAACCCTGTCTCTACTAAAAACACAAATATTAGCCAGGTGTGGTGGTAGGCGCCTCCAATCCCAGCTACTTGGGAGGCTGAGGCAGAGAATTGCTTGAATCCAAGGCAAAGTTTGTAGTGAGCAGAAATCATGCCACTGCACTCCAGCCTGAGTGACAGAGCAAGACTCTATCTCAATAAATAAATACATATATACATACATACATAAATAATAAAAATAAATAAATGATAGTATGTTCATGTGCTGCATACCAACATTTGGGTCAATGACAGCCCATATATATAATAACACTGATCCCATAAGAGTAAAATACCACATTTTTACTGTACCTTTTCTATGTTTAGATGTTTTAGGTACACAAATAGCATTGTGTTACAATTGGCTACGGTATTCAGTAGAGTTACAGGCTGTACAGGTTTGTAGTCTGGGAGGAAGAGGCTATATGCCATATCGTATAGCCTAGGTGTGTGGTAGGCTATGCTGTCTAAGTTTGCAGAAGAACACTCTGTGATGTTCACACAATGACAAAATCTCCTAACGACACATTTCTCAGAACATATCCATGTAGCTAAGTGACACATGCCTGTATATTGTTTCCATAGAACAGGAGGCAATTATAGAATAATACTATGCAGTTGATGTTGTAGAAGAATATTTAATGACATGAAAAATATTCCTGACAACATATATTGCTAAGTTAAAAAGCATATTACTAAGCAGTTTTCACAGTATGATTCTGTTTGTTTACATACACATACAGCATGAATTGTGCATTACAAATGATCTTTTTCTTTTTATTTTTCTTATGCATTTCTACAGTACACATTTACTCATTTTTTAATAATAAAAATTAACAATTACTCCAGCCTGGGCAACATGTCAAAACCCTGTCTCTACAACAAATACAAAAATTAGCAAGGCATAGTGGCGGGGGCCTGTGGTCTCAGCTACTCGGGAAGCTGAAGTCGGAGGATCGCTTGAACCCAGAGGTAGAAGCTGCAGTGAGCTGCAATTGCACCACTGCACTCCAGCCTGGGTGACAGAGTGAGATCCTGTCTCAAAATGAAAAAAAAAAAAAAAAAAAATTACTATTAATCGCTACTAAGGAGAACTTTCCAAATCTTGATCAATGGTTTTTTTGAGGCTATAGAATTACAGGGATGTTTGTGTCCTATGATATTTACTTCTGTAATGCTTGAATTTTTTAATTGTACCTGATCAATTTTATAGTCAAAAGGAAATAATTTTTAAAAGAAAGAAAAAACGGGTTATGGAACAGAGAAATTCATATTCTTTAATCCAACTATTTCATGTTTAGAAAATTTCCTAACCCTGAATATGAGCAAATATTTATACAGATATTTCTCATCACAGAAGGACTTTATAATAGAAAAACAAGCAAGCAAAACAATGTTTGTGATAACAGGCTTATAAATACCACCTAAATGTCTAGCCATAGGGAGCTGGAAAAGGGAATTATAACAGGACCATTAGATGGATCCACAGTGGCATAGTGAAGTGGGCATGATTCTAGCCTGCCTGGGTTCAAATCTCAGGTCTGCCGCTTACTAGCTGTGTGACCTTGCACAAGTTATGTAACCTCTCTGATTTTCTATTTTCTTGTTGGTAAAATGGGATACTAGTACCTATATAATAAGATGATTATGAGGATTTTTTTTTTTTTTTTTGTCAGTCAGAGTTTAGGCAGGAAACAGAAGACACTCTCAAACTGGGTAATTCAAAGATAATCTAAAAAAGAGACTCTATTGAGGCAACAGCAGGGTGTGCTAGGGAGCAGTTGAGTAGTTATTGGAACCCAGAGAGAGAGAGGCGTGGAGAGACGTGGAGCGGAGAAGCTGTGACTTTGAAGAAAGGACCCAGCAGCCCTGTGACCCTTTGTATATACCTTGACCTTGCCGTCCAGTCTTCTGTCTCCTGAGATACCTGTAATTACAATCCCTGACTGCAATAATGGTGTATGCAAAGAACCCACAAACCTCAGTGGCTACAAACTACAAACATTTGTTTTTCTTACTTCTGAGTTGACTGGGCCTGCTCTGCTTCAGGCTTTGGGTCAGATACAGGTCTGCTTCATGGGCCTGTCGTTTTGGAGAGAGTGACCAAGAGGCCAACCCAAGGAAACTCCATTCCAGTCCTCTGCTCAGGGTGTCTACAAACATCCCATTGGCCAAAGTGTGTCATGTGACTGATCCTAAAATAAATGGAATAGATATTTGTATTCCATATACTTACATGGAAAATCCTAACACCGGGAGAAATTAGGTTTGGAATGATAATCCAACCTACCACAGCTCTCATTGGGCAAACCTGGGGAAGGTCACAGAGTCTGTTGATGCCTTCTATTCAGATTAGCCTCCCAGGGCACAGAGCAGGGTGGGAGGGGATAGAGGCATCTGGAGGGGCAAACAAAGATATCTTTGCAGGATCACATGAGTTAATTATTATTATTATTTTAGAGATGAGGTCTCACTCTGTAGCCTAGGCTGGACTGCAGTGGCATGAGCATGGCTCACTGCAGCCTCAATTTCCTGGTCTCAAACTATCCTCCCACCTCAGCCTCTCAAGCAGCTGGACTACAGGCATATGCCACCATGCCTGGCCAATCTTGGTATTTTTTTGTAGAGATGGGGTTTCACCATGCTGCCCTGACTAGTCTTGAACTCCTGGGCTCAAGCAATCCATTCATCTCAGCCTCCCAAAGTGCTGGGATTATAGGGGTGAGCCACTGTGCCTTGCCTAGTTAATATTTTTAATGAGCTTAAAATATGGGCTCACATAAAAATACCATATAAGTGTTTGTTAGATGAAACAACAGCCCAGGCGTAGTGGCTCATGCCTGTAATCTCAACACTTCAGGAGGCCGAGGTGGGTGGATCATTTGAGGCCAGGAATTTGAGACCGGCCTGGCCAACAGGGCAAAACCCCATCTCTACAAAAAAATACACAAACAAGCCGGCCGTGGTGGCATGCACCTGTAGTCCCAGCTACTCAGGAGGCTGAGGCATGAGAATCGCTTGAACCGGGGAGACAGAGGTTGCAGTGAGCGGAGATGGCACCACTGCACTGCAGCCTGGATAACAGAGTGAGACTCTGTTCTCAAAAAACAAAACAAAACAAAACAAAACAATAAAACATGGTGCCATTCAGAATAATATTTTTAAGAATATTTAAGTATTTAAAATATTTATAATGAATTATAAGTGAAAGAGGTTATAAAGCAGGTATATATTATAACATCATTTAAACATACTATATACCTAGAAGAAGGGCTGAATTTAGCAAAATGTTAATATTGATGTTGGGAGGTAGAGTCATGGGGCATTTTTACTTCTATGCTCTGTGTTCAGAATAAGGTTGTCATATATAGCCTCATAAGTTGTGCATTGCACAACTCCAGGAGGCCCCCTTTGTCCTTCTTCATGCTTTCAACTTAACATAACCTCCTTTATTGCCCACACCTTCTAGAACACACATGTATTACTCTTGTGTAATCAAACAGATAAATACAGTTTAAAAAATTGCAACCTTGCCTTTTCTTCCTAACATATTTCTTTTTTTTTTTGAGACAGAGTCTCGCTCTGTTGCCCAGGCTGGAGTGCAGTGGCCAGATCTCCGCTCACTGCAAGCTCCGCCTCCCAGGTTCACGCCATTCTCCTGCCTCAGCCTCCCGAGTAGCTGGGACTACAGGCGCCCACCACCTCGCCTGGCTAGTTTTCTGTATTTTTTAGTAGAGACGGGGTTTTACCGGGTTAGCCAGGATGGTATGGATCTCCTGACTTCGTGATCCACCCGTCTGGGCCTCCCAAAGTGCTGGGATTACAGGCTTGAGCCACCGTGCCCGGCTCTTCCTAACATATTTCAAAGACAGATAAAGTTGACCTAGTTTGTCATTTTTATTAGAGCTGGAGATAAATTACCTCTGGACTCTAAAATGATTGCTATAAAGGTAAACTCAGCAACTCTTGGGACAATCAAGGAATGTACAGTCTTGACTGCAGAACTGAAAGGTACTGCATCACGTGTGTAGGATAAGTAAACATATTTGGCCTGAGTAAGTTAATCACATTTTTTAAACCCTGAAATGTATTTTATCTACTGAAAAAATTCAGAACTGATGAATCAGAAATGATGAATATAAGCATGAAATGCTCATATTAAATTCACAATGAAGAAGATTTAAAATAAAGTGATTTAAATAAAGAGATTTATAGTAAAATGATTCTCCCCTCATGCACAGGACTAAAGGAGCCTGGTTCTTAATGGCATTCTAGATTAACCCTGGACTTCTCAGCTCCCTACTTCTTACGTGTAAGATAGCAAATATCTTTACTGCTTAGGCCATTGTAATCGGGCACTCTGTTCTTTGCAGTCAAAGCATTATACATGAAGCTTTTAAGCCCTCCCTTCCATAGATAGTGTCAAACGCTTCCTCTTCCATGTGCTCACGACACATTACACTTCTATTCTGGAATTCAACATGTAGTGTGATATGGTTTGGCTCTGTGTCCCCCAACCAGATCACATCTCGAATTGTAATCCCCACGTGTTGAGGGAGGAAGGTGATTGGATCATGGGGGTGGTTTCCCCTATGATGTTCTTGTGATAGTGAGTGAGTTCTCATGAGATCCGATGGTATAATGAGGCAGTTTTTCCTGCTCTTGCTTGCTCTCTCTCCTGCCACCTTGTGAAGAAAGTGCCTTGCTTCCCTTTCCGCTGTGATTGTAGGTTTCCTGAGGCTTCCCCAGCCATGCAGAACTGTGAGTCATTTAAACCGCTTTCCTTTATAAGTTACCCAGTCTAGGATAGTATTTTTATAGCAGTGTAAGAATGGACTAGTACATAGTATAATAGTCATTTACATGACTTGTTTATGAGATCATCCAAAAAATTCATGGATTGTCTTTATTTCTGTAACCTCAGTACCCTTCTTGGTATCTGACACAGAAACACTTGTTCAATTGGTGTCAATAATTTATATATTCACTGTTGTGGGAGATGTGGGGGGCGCTTTTTGAGACTGTAGAGGAGTGGGGGTGCAGCTCATATGCATGCACAGATGAACAGTTCCATAGCCTGGGCAAGGCTGTTGGTAAAGGCTGAGTCAGAAACACCCTAGGGAGCCTGGCGTGGTGGTGTGTGCCTTTAGTCCCAGCTACTCAGCAGGCTGAGGTGGGCTGATTCCTTGAGTCCGGGAGTTTAAGGACACTGGACAAGTGAGATCCAACTCTTTAAAAAATAAAAAGAAAAAGGAATAGCCTAAGGACCTCTCCCCACAAGCCCCAAGCCTCTGGCAGGGAAGTCCAGAAAACTGGTAGATGGAACCGAAAGCGACTGTCGATGCAGGGGGAGGGGCAGTATAGAGGAGTATGTCTCCTTCCCCATTTGGATTCTTAGGATTCTTTTTAGAAATTATTTGTATTTTATATTTTTACATTTTTGGAGTTTAAATGTTGGCTTCATTACAAAGCTAGATTGAAATTGGTGGTATGGTTGTCGGGTGGGTTTGCCATTACTCTTCTGTTTTGAACTTACCTTCCAAAATGCCATCTTCTACCCCTGCTGGGGGAGAGCCTATTCTCCTTGGCTTAACACATAGCTGGGGGTCAGACCAGGATGCGCCTGCACTCCATAGATCAGGCTGCTAATCGCAATGGCTGGCAGCAGTGAAAGTGAATTCAGAAAGCCAGGCTTGCCTGGGACACAGGAGTTGGGGGATGGGAGGTGGAAAAAAAGTGGGAGTGGAAACAGGGAGGTGGGCACATGTACAAAGACATGAACTTACACCATATAATCTGCTTTTTTTTTTTCTGGGATGGGGTCTTACTCCACCACCCAGGCTGGAATGCAGTGGCACAATCTTGACTCATTGCAACCTTTGCCTCCCAGGCTCAAGTGATCCTCTGATCTCAGCCTCCCGAGTAACTGGAATTATAGGTGTGCACTACCATGCTCAGCTAATTTTTTTGTATATTTGGTAGAGATGGGATTTCACCATGTTGTCTGGGCTGGTCTCAAGCTCCTAAGCTCAAGTAATCTGCCTGCCTTGGCCTCCCAAAGTGCTGGTATTACAGGTGTGAGTCACCGCACCTGGCCTACCCTGAAGTTTTTATGATCCTTCTCATTTTTCTCTCTTGGTTTAGCTCACTGAGAGGTCACGGTTTTTAAATATGCACCCTCCCCCACCCTGCCAATTTTGGTTTGGCTTTTGCTTTCTTACAATAAAAATAATGCAGCTTCTGAACCAGCTGAGGAATGTGGGCTGTAAAGCATGGACTGTTTCATTTTGATATCATGATATTTTGATACTTTCTACACAAAGTTCCAGTACAACAGTTGAAATTATCATTGGCAGAAATATGCAGAATTCTCAAGGTTGAAATTTGGGGCCTCAGGTTGCACTAAAAGTATACAGTCTAGAGTGCTTTTTCCAGAGTTCAGATGTTTCACTGGGCAAGTCTGATAAACTAAATTGATAAAGTGTTAATGGCAGAGAAGAGGTGTATATGTAAGATCACCCAAACCTCATTTGCTTTATTTATTTTTTTTCAGAGATGTGGTCTCACTATGTTGCCTAGGCTAGAGAGTAGTGGCTATTGACAGGTGCAATTATAGAGCACTACAACTTTGGACTCCTGGACTCAAGTGATCCTCCCACCTCAACCTCCTGAGTAGCTGGGACTCCAGGCATGTGCCATTGCATCCAGTTTCATTTGGTTTTAAGCAGCTGCTTCAATGCCTTGCTTCAAAGGAGGTTGTCCTAGAGGTATCTTGAGCCACATGGCAGGTTTTTTCAGAGAGGGGGGTTTTATTTAGCTCCCCTTAATCATGGCATAAAGGATGTTCCTATTTTATTTCCCCAACCCTCCCCACAAGGCTGGTGGTTGGAAAGAACATAGTGGAAAAGTGGGGGAACTTTCCAGATCTTATTAAGAAGAAGTAAAACACAGATGGCCCCAGAGCAGGGCCCTTCCAGCCCCACCCCATCACGATGCATTTCACCAGCCCAGGCAGAATCAGGAAGTGAGTGAGTGAGAACACAGAGCTCTGTCAATACCACCAGGGCACCATGTCTGGGTTTTGTAGAGTAAATTGACCTGATTGGGCTCCATTCAACCAGTCTGTGACTTTAGCCTCTTCCTTCAGCCTCCTCAGCCTAATACAGCCCTGGGCCCAAAGAGCACATGGTCCACCTGCCCAAGGTCCCACTCTACAGCCACCATCCCTATATTGATAATCCTGCCCAGCCATCAAGCAAATGAATCTCCTCAGGGTTCTCAGGGGACTAAGTGAGAGTGTGGATGACTCAGTGTGACCCCTCCCCACTGTTAGAGAAACAGCTCAAAGCAAATAGTTTGTGATAGTGAGTTAGTAATGTCAGCCTCATTATGGAATATTTTGTGGCAAGTACAGCAGTGAGTAGCATTAGCAAACCTTTAAGACTAATTTTTGTGCCGTAAAAGAAAGGAGAAGTTGGAGTCAATAGACTGAGCCTCTGATGATTTATATCTGAGTTTAGACTTGTGTATTTCATTCACTTCTGCAACATTTCTTCTAGTCTATCTGCCTTTGGGGATCTGGTTGAAAGAAGAGTGAGTCATTGTTTGGCCATATCTTCTTTTTAATGTGTTTAATCCCATAATGTAAAAGAGAATTAGGTAAGAGGTTTAAGAGATTAAACAAGATTCATCACTGAATTATTAAAAATTAAACTCTGGCTTAAAACAAGCTAAGAGGAGATGTGAACAACAGTCTTCAGCATTGCAAGGGACACAAAAACTCCTTATTCAGGCATAATAGATGCTATCCACTAGTTTCTTAGTAAAATCAATAACTAACAATGATAATGTGCTCAAAAGTTATCCTTAATGTTTTTCTGAGACAGTGTGTCGCTGTGACTTAGGCTGGAATGCAGTGGCATGATCATGGCTCACTGCAGCCTCAATCTTCCAGGCTTGAGAGATCCTCCCACCTCAGCCTCCTGCGTAGCTGGGACTATAGGCACGAGCCAATGTGCCCGGCTATTTTTGCTTGTTTGTTTTCTTTTGTTGCTGTTGATATTGTTGTTTTTGGTATCTAGTCTCCAAAGGTGGCCCTCAAGGATCCATGCCTCCTATGACTCCTGCCCTTCTGTAGTCCCCTCTCACGTGGAATCTAGACTGGCCCAGATTCGCTTTAACCAATAAAACATGGTAGAAGTGATGCTTAGACCAGTTCCAGGCCAAAGTCTTACAAAAGTCTCAAAGTCTCCCTTTTTGCACTTTTGGGAGCTCTGTGCTGCCATGTATGAAGTCCAACTACTCTGCTTGGGAGGTCATGTGGAAAACAGAGGCCTTGAGACTACGTAGAAATAGAAAATATCCTAGCTGCTCAAGTACCCCACCTGAGTCCAGCCTTCCAGCCATCATTGCCAAGGTACCAGACATGTAAGTGAGATAGCTTGGATTTTCCTGTACGGTAGCACTCCCAGGTGACTGCAGCCCCAGCCAACATCACATGGAGTAGAATAACAATCCAGGAGAGCCCAGTCAACCTACAGAATAGCAAGAGAATAAAATGGTTCTTGTTTTAAACCCCTAAATTATGGGATGGTTTGTTATACAGTAATAGAAAACCAAACACTTTTTATATAACAAATCTGATTTTTTTTTGAGTAAACAAAGTTAATAAAGTATAGATTATGTAAAGTAATTAAAAACATTCATTTATTTTGCAGAACACGAAATCAGAAAGAAGCCTCACTGGCTTGGCACAGTGTCTTATGCCTGTAATTCCAGCACTTTGGGAGGCTTGAGGCAGGAGGATTGCTTGAGCCTAGGAGTTCAAGACCCGTTTAGGCAATATAGCAAGACCCAGTCTCTACAAAAAATTTAAAAATTAGCCAGGAGGGCTGGGTGTGGTGGCTAACACCTGGGAGGCCAAGGTGGGCGGATCACAAGGTCAAGAGATCAAGACCATCCTGGCCAACATGGTGAAACACCGTCTCTACTAAAAACAAACAAACAAACCAAAAAAATTAGCTGGTAGTGGTGGTGCACACCTGTAGTCCCAGCTACTCAGGAGGCTGAGGCAGGAGAATCACTTGAACCTAGGAGGCGGAGGGAGGTGGAGGTTGCAGTGAGGCAAGATTGCACCACTGCACTTCAGCCTGATGACACAGTGAGATTCCTTCTCAAAAAAAAAAAAAAAAAAAAATATTAGCCAGGTGTGGTGGTGCATGCCTGCAGTCCCAGCTATTTGGGAGGCTGAGGTGGGAGGGCCACTTAAGTCCTGCAGGTTGAGGCTGCAGTGAGCCATGATTACACCACCGCCTGGGTGACAGAACAAAACCCTGTCTCAAAAAAAAAAAAAAAAAAAAAAGAAAGAAAGAAAGAAAGATAGAAAGAAAGAAGCCCCATTAAAGCAATACTTAGACCACAATGAAATAGGATAGCTATAATTTAAAAAGACATAACAAATGTTGACAAGAATGTGGGGAAATTGGAACTGCACTGCTGATGAGAATGTCAAATGGTGCAGCTGCTTTGGAAAACAATCTGGCATTTCCTCAAAGTGTGAAACGTAGATTTATCATATGATCCAGGAATTTCACTACTAGCTATATAACCCAAAGAAATGAAAACCAATGTCTCCACAAGAGCTTACACAGGAATTCTTCGTAGCAACACTATTCATAATAGCTGAAAAGTAGGAACAACTCAAATGTCTGTCAATTGATGAATGGATAAATAACATGTGGTATTATCTATACAATGGGCTATTATTTGATAAAAAGGAATGAATTACTGATACCTGCTGCAACATGGATGAACCTTGGAAACGTTCAGTGAAAGAAGCCAGTCACAAAGACCACAGAGTGTATGCTTCTATTTATATGAAATATGCAGAATAGGCAAATCTGTAGAGACACAAAGTAGATTAGTGTTTGCCTAGGGTTGTGGGCAATGAAGAATGATCGTTAATGGGTCTAATGGGTACAAAATTTCTTTCAGGGGTAATGAAAATATTCTAAAATTGATTGTGTTGATGATTTAAAACTCTGTGAATGTACTAAAAACATCATATTGTACATTTTAAACGGATAAATTGTATGGTATATGAATTACATCTCAATAAAACTGTTATAAAAAAAGAAGAAATCTTCCATAAGACTGATGTCTATTTTGTTTCACTGCCTTGGGCATAAGAGTCCTGCCTATCATCAGATAGGGCTCAATTAACCTAGATATCTAACTATAACAGTATGTACTTGAATGCACTTTTTTGACAGGGGAGTTTATAGAAACAACATATGAGCTGAAAACTGAATGTCCATTTATTATACAATTAATACAGTATAATTTTACAGTTGATATCTCATCTTCTCAATAAGATGATGATCAACACTGAGATTTGGGCTGAATTCTAATATTGTCTGATTGTAAGGTTTTGTTAAGTCACTTCTTGCACCTGCTGTGCTGAGTTCCACATTGCTTCTTGCTGTTTTGTCAGGTCCTTGTATCAAGACTTTTATTTTTATTGCCTGATTATGAAGTGATATTAGCTTGTCAGCATGAAGGATGGGAGGAGGGAAGTGTTGCCCCCTCCTCAACTTCCCAGAACATAAAATAACTATACTTGCAAGAACCATTAAAAGTATCTGAATTCACTGCTTATATAGCAAGAAAACATCAGTTAGAGTTAGAGTCGCCTGCAACTGCATGATAGCAAAAATTTCATTGCCTAATGGTTACTGTATGGTTGACTTTTATGGTTGTTCTCATGTTTTTGAAACAAATATGTATGCTCTATTTGCTATTGGATTCAGTTGTATACATCTCCATTAATTCAAACTGTTTAACTGCCTATTTAATTCTTCTATAGACTTACTAATGCTTTAGCCACTCACTTAGAATTCACTTATTATTTAGAATGTATAAGTATTTACTTATTGATAATCTAAAAAGTGTCAGGCCCCATGCTGGGCCCTGGAGATTCAATCCTAAACAGGACACATTTCTTGCCCTAAAGTAGCTCATGGTAGATGACAAATGTCTCAGTACATGAGGTTATAGACCTTCAATGCCAATTTGTACTTACTTTGGACTTCTATTTAAAATGTTTAAAAGTATATATTTTATTTAAAATCTCACTTTTTTGCTATCAAGTATTGATAAAGCAGTATTTAAATCTTCCACTATGGTTGTGAAGTTATCAAATTCTCCTATGGATCTGTTAATTTCTGTTTAATATGCTTTGACTTTGAGGCTTTACTGTTAGGTACACAGTGGTTCTAATTCTTACATCTTCCTGATGAGTTCTATTAACTCCTGTCGTGTCTAATCTGCTGTTCAGGCCATACAGCGACATTTTATCTCAGACATTATGGTTTTCATCTCTAGAAGTTCAATTTTGGCCTTTTTTATGTCTTCCATGTCTCTACTTAACATACTCAATCTTTCCTCTAGCTTCTCAATCATGTGAAATATACTTACAATAACTTTCAATGTTCTTATTCACTAATTCTGTCATCTATGCTGTTTTTCAATATGATTTTATTAACTGATTTTTCTCATCATTATGGATCATAATTTCCTACTTCTTTGCATACCTAGTAAGTTTTTATCAGATGTCAGACATTGTGTATTCTACCTCGTTAGATGCTGGATGTCTTCATGTTCTTATAAATGTCTCAGGCTTTGTTCTGGGACAGAGTTAAATTACTCAAAAACAGTTTGATCCTTTCAAGTCTTCTTTTTTTTTTTAATTTCAATAGGTTTTTGGGGGAACCAGGGATGTTTGGTTACATAGATAAGCTCTTTAGTGGTGATTTCTGAGATTTTGGTGCATCCATCATCTTAGCAGTGTACACTGTACACAATGTGTAGTCTTTTATCCCTCACTCCCTCCTCCCCTTCCCTCTCTTCCCCAAAGTCCATTGTATTGTTCTTATGCCTTTGCATCCTCACAGCTTAGCTCCCACTTATGAATGAGAACATACGATTTCCATTCCTGAGTTACTTCACTTAGATAATGGTCTGTAACTCCACCCAGGTTGCTGCAAATGCCATTATTTTGTTCCTTTTTATGGTTGAGTAGTATTCCATGGGGTGTCTGTGTGTGTGTGTGTATATATATATATATCACATTTTCTTTATCTGCTCATTGATTGGTGGGCATTTGGGCTGGTTTCATGTTTTTGCAATTGCAAATTGTGCTGCTATAAACATGTGTGTGCAAGTGTCTTTTTCATATAATGATGTATTTTCCTCTGGGTGGATACCCAGTAGTGGGATTTCTGGATCAAAAGGTAGATCTACTTTTAGTACTTTAAGGAATCTCTATACTGTTTTTCCATATTGGTTGAACTAGTTTACTTTCCCGCCAGCAATGTGAAAGTGTTCCCTTTTCACCACATCCATGCCAACATTTATTATTTTTTAATTTTTTAATTATAGCCATTCTTGTAGGAGTAAGGTGGTATCTCATCGTGGTTTTGATTTGCATTTCCCTGATAATTAGTGATATTCAGTATTTTTTCATATGTTTGTTGGCCATTTGTACATCTTCTTTTGAGAACTATCAAAAGAAAGACCCATTATGGTAGATGCAATCCTGCACTACCCAAATCTCTCTTCCAGACTAATGGACCTAATCCTCCAGATGCTAGATACTGGGAGCTGGGGCTGCTTCTAGGAGACAATGCTCAAATGTCAGAAATGTCAGTCCTCTCCAGGAATTGCCCTCAGCTGAATAGTGCTGCTTTACTCACAGGGTCACACTGCTTCCTGAGGACAGCCTTTATCCAGTGATTGGTCGATGCAGGATTACAAAGAACTGGTCTTCTCATCCCTATGGTGGGCAATTCTAAGGTTTCATCTTAGTCTCAGAGTTCCCTGTGGTAGGATGATCAACTCATCCTAGTTTGCCAGAGACTATCCTGGCTTTAGCACTGAAATTTCCACATCCTACGAAACTTCCAAGTCCTGGGCAAACCAGGTCATTCTTTTCATGAGGTGGCTGAAGTCTTAGTTGAGACTCCATCATAACTCACCCTCTCCCTCTGCCCAGTTCTGCTTCCATCCCCTACACTGATGCTGATCCCAAGAGCGCTCCCTGATAAGCCTCCTGCATGCTAATCTCTGTCCGAGTCTACTTCCCGGGGAAACCAACCCACCAACCTACAACACTCACGTCTTTTTAAATTTTATTATAGAAAACTCTCAGATGTTTTCCTCTTAAAGATTGCTTTTTTCATATTCTCTCTTCTTTTCTGCAGGGACGCTCACTAAATGCATGTTGAATCTCTTTTTCCTTCATTTCCCTTAATCACTCTTTTTAAAATTTCCGTTGCTCTTCTAACTTTGAATTTACTAATTTTGTTTTCATCTGGGCCTAATTTTCTGTTTAACCCATCTATTGGCTTTTACACCTTAATAACTTCCTTCATCTGGCTTTGAATACACCACCGTCATCTGGTTTTCTTCCTATATTTCTGGTTGCTCTGTTTCAGTCTCATTAGCTGGTTCCTCTTCATCTTCCCTACTTCCCAATGATGAAGTCCCCAGGGATTAGTCCTTGGACCGCTTCTCTTTTTCGCAGTCTCAACCACTTTCCAGATGAAGTCATGAGTCTTGAGTCTTATGACTTCAAATCCCACAGATATGCTGATAATTTTCAAATTTATATCTTTAGTTCAGACCTCCCCCCTAAACTCCAGACCCCTATACCTAGCTGACTAGGAGATATCTCCACTTGGAAGTTTAAAAATTGAGCTCCTGATCTTCATTCCCAAACCCTGCCATTTTTCCTATCTCATTTAATGAGATTGAAGGTGGTATTCAGATATTACAAATGTTCAGTTTAAAAACCTTTAATTCCTCTTTGTCTCACACTGCAAATACTGCAAATCTTATGGGTTTTACCTAAAAACAGATCTGGTCCAAGTTACCATCATTTCTTGCCTGGATTATTGCAATAGTCTCCTAGCTGGTCTACCTACACTGTATTCTCAGTATGGCTGCCAGAGTGATGCTGTGAAAGTTACTCAGATCCTTATGTCCCTCTGCTCAGAACCCACCAGTGGCTCCCTTGTCATTGGAGTAAAACCAAAGTCTTCAGTGTGGCCTGCAAGCCCCTGCACGATTCAGCCCCCTGTTATGTCATGAACTCATCTCCCATTACTCTCTCTCTTCCCTTTCTCTCTTTCTCTCTCTCTCTCTCACACACACACACACACTCTCTCTCTCTCTACTTCTGTCCACACAGCAAGCAAGGCTCCTTGCTGTAACTTAAAAACACCAGGCATGTTCCCCACTCAGGACCTTTGTTCTGGCTATTTCCTCTGCCTGAAAAGTTCTTCCCCATGCAGCAGTTTGACTTGCTCTCTCACTTTTTCAGGACAGGAATAACAATCACTTTCTCAGTGAGGCTTTCTCAGACACCCTATCTAAAATTTCAACTGCTCCCTCCCCACTTTTTTCTTTTCTTTTTTAATTTCTTTTCTTTTTTTTTTTTTTTGAGACAGGGTCTCACTCTGTCACCCGGGCTGGAGTGCAGGGGAACCTGCAGCCTCGACCTCCCAGGCTCAAGCGATCCTCCCACCTCAGCCTCCCCAGTAGCTGAGACTACAGGTGCACATCACCACACGTGGCCTTAACCCCCCTTTTTGATGTTTCACATTCCCCTTCCCTACTTTGTTTTTTCTGTGTAGCCCTTATCCCTACCTAACATGCTATGCATTATATTTATTATCTGTGTTCTTCATTAAAATGTAAACTCTGCCAGGCATGGTGGCTCATGCCTGTAATCCCAGCACTTTGGGAGGCCGAGGTGGGTGGATTACCTGAGGTCAGGAGTTCGAGACCAGCCTGGCCAACATGGCGAAACCCTGTCTCTACTAAAAATACAAAAATTAGCCAGGTGCGGTGGCACATGTCTGTAATCCCAGCTACTCGGCAAGCTGAGGCAGGAGAATCGCTTGAACCAAGGAGGCGAAGGTTGCAGTGAGCTGAGACCGCGCCATTGCACTCCAGCCTGGGTGACAGAGCGAGACACCATCTCAAAAAAAAAAAGAAAAAGTAAACTCTACTAGGACAAGGATTTTTGTCTTGTTTGTTCTCTGCAATATCCTCAGAGCCTCTGTGTGTCTGGCACATTATATGAGCTCAATAAATATGTGATGAATGAATGAATGAATGAATGAATGATTGCCTCTATTTTTCATTTCTGGAAGTTTGATTTGGTTCTTTCTTCAAATTGCCCTACTCTTATTTAATAGTGTCCTGTTGCTTTTTAATTTATAGTGATTAATAGCATCTGCTCTGGAACTAAACTGTGTGGGTTCAAATCTCAGCTCTGCCACTCTAATAGCTTGTGGTAACCATGAGCAAATTTCCTAATATCTCATCTGTAAAAGAGAGAAAGCAATAGTACCTACCTACTTCACAGGGGCTTTGTGAGGACTGAATGAGTTAATATTTTGTGAAGCTCTTAGAACAGTTTTATATGTTTGCTATCATTATTATTGTCAACATCATTTCTTTAATCCTTTAAAATCAACTATTTTTTATAGCATTCTCTAGATTCTCTATTATTTTGACTTTTGGTAAGTGCCAATTTTTCTGTTTCTTGCATATGCTAACTCTCTACTGATAAAATCTAATCACCATGGAGCATCAGGAGCCAGTCTGTAGTTTGACCAAATTCATTATTAACTCTGTCCAGCAAGGGAGGCCACTCCAGGGGAACTGTGGAATGTCGCTCCAAAGAGGGAAGACAGGAAGCTGCTGAAGGATTCTGAAGATTCCAACGGAAGTAGGCATAAATTCTGGATTGGTTGCTCCTACTCTGGTTGGGGGCAGGATCGATTAAGAGAAGTGATGATTAACTAGGTACTGGGTGCTCCCATAAGGCAACAGTAGCTCAGCAATTGGGTGCCCAGCAATAGGTGGGTATGGCAAAGCTGTCTGGGAGTTTGGTAGGAAAGCAGACATCACTCAAAGAGGGGGTCTTATGGCATTTTGCAGCTGCCGACTGACTTTGGGGGAAGCGATGTTCCTGTGAACTTTGCAGCTGGCTTTCTTTATGTCTGTCTTCTTTCTGGCCTGAATTGACACAGTTGCTTTTTCTTTTCTTTCTTTTTGCAGTCCAACCTGATTTCCACTCTTTAAATCTTAGACAGGATTTGACTCTCACCAGCATAGCAGGGTATCTGTAATTTTTTATTGTGAACTTGTCTTCAACAGGTTGTTTCTCCCTATGGGAGTCCTTGAAACTCTTGAGTAGTAACATTTTCTCCATGGAGATGATTCACACATTTGCTTCTGCCAGAATGCTGAGTGTGTCAATGGCCCTCACTCCTATGCACATGGCACAGACCCAGGGTTTAGATTTCTCCGGATGACATTTTCCTCCTCATGTTCAGGACCTTAAACAAATGGTGAGCTTCCTGGCTGATTCCCAGGGCCCGTGTTCAGTTTTTCTATCCCCATTTAAGGAGGAAGAGTGCTACAAGGCCTTATTTATTTATTTATTTATTTATTTATTTGAAGATAAGGTGTCTCACTATGTTGCCCAGACTGGCCTCAAACTCCTGGGCTCAAGCGGTCCTCCTGCTTCAGCCTTCCAAGTGGGACTACAGGCACGTACCACCACACCAGCTCAAGGCCTTCAATTTTATGCAGGGCTCACTGCCTTCCTCCTGTCCTGTGATGGGTATTAGGCCCTGGCCCTAACTACAGATCCATATTCTTCTGGGCTATTATGAAATCACCTCAGCTAGCTGCTCTGCCTTTGATGGCTTTCTTCATTCCTAGCACTTGGAGATTTGGATTATTTTTATTCCACATCTTCTCTGTATTTGTGCTAGAACTGGGCCTACTTCCACAGTAGTTTTGTTGACTCAGTCCTGATGCTAGGAACTCAATGGTGGCTAAAAGCTCAGACTTTGGAGACAGACGTGGGTTTAAATCCTGGAGCTCATGGCTATTTTTTCTATGACTTTGGTAAACTCTTTTTTTTGAGACAGAGTCTCGCTCTGTGGCCCCAGCTGGGGTGCGCTGGCCGGATCTCAGCTCACTGCAAGCTCTGCCTCCCAGGTTTACGCCATTCTCCTGCCTCAGCCTCCCTAGTAGCTGGGACTACAGGCGCCCACCACCTCGTCCAGCTAGTTTTTTGTATTTTTTAGTAGAGACGGGGTTTCACCATGTTAGCCAGGATGGTCTCGATCTCCTGACCTCATGATCCGCCCGTCTCGGCCTCCCAAAGTGCTGGGATTACAGGCTTGAGCCACCGCGCCCGACCGACTTTGGTAAACTCTTTAAGTGTCCTTCTCTTGTCTGGAAAATGAGAACAATGACATGCCTATTAAATGAGGTAGTAAATACCAAACACATACATAAGCCAGGAGCAGTGGCTCACGCCTATAATCCCAGCACTTTGGGAAGTTGAGGCAGGTGGATCACTTGAGGTCAGGAGTTTAAGACCAGCATGGCCAACATGGCAAAACCCTGTCTCTACTAAAAATACAAAAATTAACCGGGTATGGTGGCATGTGCCTGTAATCCCAGCTACTCAGGAGGCTGAGGCAGGAGAATTGCTTAAATCCAGGAGGCAGAGGTTGCAGTGAGCTGAGATCGCGCCACTGCACTCCAGCCTGGGCAACAGAGCAAGACTCTGTCTCAAACAAAAACAAAACCAAAACTCAGTAGATACCATTGTTAGTATTACTATCAATATAGAAAATTAAATAAATAAAAAAAGAACAAGAAAGAAAATAGTGTGTGCCACCTGGTGGCAAGACTTACCTCCCAATTCAGGAGGTCTTCTTCCATCCATCTTGGACACATTGTACCTATAAATACAGAATCCTTACCCACCCAATTGCCCCCCAAAAGCCTTTGATTTCCTCAGGAGAGTTCTGAAAAATGTCTTCCTCTTGTTACTTTACCCAGAACATGGCTTAAGTCTTCGGCTGCTGGAGATGGAAGATCTGTCTTTGAATATGAGAGTTCTGACCAACTACTTCTGTGTTCTGTGTTTTGTGATGTGTTGTGTCAGTGGGTTAGTGTTTTTCTGCTTCCTCTTAAGTAGAATAACTTGAGAATAACTTTCTCTTTGGTAGACTTAAGAGAATAACTTAAGAGAATAACTTAAGAGAACAACTTCCTCTAAAGTAGAATAACTTAAGAGAATAACTTCCTCTAAAGTAGAATAACTTAAGAGAGTAACTTTCTCTTTGGTGACTTTTGAAACAGAACTTCCCCCTCCCCAACACACAGAAGTGTGCATACACAGGCACATAACAACCAGGCAGTACGCTGAGTTCATAACACCTCATTCATAACACTATTAAATTATAAGCTAACCATTAAATTATAGTTAAGATGATCATCAGCAGTGCAATGCCATGTGAGCTACACATATTTATTCCCCACGTGTCTGATTTTGGAAATCCGACATCTTCTCTAAATAAGTGCACCTTCCTCTCAACGCTCTTTCTCAATAAAGACAAATGTGTCATCTACACACATACTCAGTGTCTATCCCTAAATTTCCCTACCAGGGAAGTCTAATAACTGTTTTATATATCCAAGGATATCTATGTGTCTAGCTATCTCATGCTTCTGGAATTCTAAATTCACATATTATGGAGATTAAATGGAAAAGCATGCATGGATGTATCTAGCCCTCATTTGGTACTCAGTCAGCCCTCAATAAATGTTGGAATTGAACATGTCCCTAGCCTCTACATACTGATGCTATCTAAGGTAGATTTTTAAAATATGCAAATCATAAATTCTGTAGTACATTTGTTTTCAAAAGTTTTATATATGTGTGTGTGCATATATGTATATTATATGCATGTGTAAGTATATGTTGGCCTGCCAGTCACTGTTTCTGTTTCTCAAATGAGTCAGCATAAGCTCTGGGAAGCCAAGAGTGATTTATATTCTATACTATGAGTCCTCCCCCACCAGAAGGCCTTACACTTTGCATAGATTCTTCTTATACACATGATGGTGTTCAGGGCTGGCTTTGGTGTATCAGAGTGAACCTAAAGGGGCCTGGGGGGAGTTGTGTTGTTCCCCACTCCATGTCAAATATTACAGATAGGCCCACTCAGCTCCATTCCCACTCCCAGAAAAACTTCGAAATGTGTTGTTCTGAGCTATAAGTGGTTGAGAATACCCTACAATGGGTTATATGTTCCCAAGGTTGATAAACTTTTATAGGATTCCAAGGCAGAAACAAGTGGGGGTAATTTTTCCAGCTAATATGCTTGCTAAATGCTTCAGATAAAAAGAGAAAGGCTATTAATTTCCTAGACTCCTTTAGAGCTGGAGTTCTGAGCCCATCAAGGAAACTCACTTGGGGGTTTGGAAGGCAGAAATAAGGTGGGGGCCACAGGTCTGCTATTCTCTGCCATTCTCCTGGCATGCACACATGTGGAGACAATGGAGTTCTGTGACAGAAGTGGGAAGAGTCCCACTGTCTGGTTCTTAGCTTTGTAGGTGTCAGGAACGATGTGATCCTAGTATTTCCTGATTCTCCAACTTACTGTAGTGACAGAAGCAGCAGCTCCCTCATGGGCCACTTCTGCCATCTTGTTCTGGGGAGTCATTCTTGGAAGGTCACCCTAGGGCTCTTCCTACAGTACCTAAAACATTTTTTTAAGTACCTAATTCTCTTGTCAAGGGATCATTTGTTTAAATTAACCCTAGTGGTTTCTGCAACTGAACCCTGATGGATAGACCCTAGAAACACCCCTTCCTCTCACATCTCCATGCTATCTCAACCCAGGCTAGTGACTGTAACGCTAGCTGGAAAATTCTGCCTTTGTATCCCGTAGAAGCTTATCAACATTGGGAACATATAACCCAGTGTAGAACATGCTCGACCACTTATAGATCTGAACAATACACTTAGAAGTTTTCTCCTGGTAAAAAGCTTTGACTGTGTGGAAAAAAATAAACAAAAAAAACTATGGGTGTAGTGGGCACCTTTTTAGAGGAGTTGCCACCACGGGAGAGAACCAGGTACTGAGCCGGAAGATAAATGTTGCCACCTCTATGCTTTTACCCCACACCTTCCCCCGATGATGATGGTGTTTGGTTTTAGAGCAGAGTGGCACCATCAGGGAAACCAAGTAACCAGGAAAGTGGATGGAAAAGTCACCCATCCCAACCATCCTCCTTGCCTGAATCTGCAGCCATGATGCAAATTTTCCAAAATGCTCTGTTTAGCAAGAGTTGGCTGGGAGTTCTAAAGAAAAAAAAACCCTAATAGTATTTTTGTTCTCATCCTAAGTGTTCTTGCAGAGGAAGTATTTTTTTTTAATTTAAAAATAAAATGTAGTTATTTTTATTTAAGACAATTCCCCATCTTGAACACATTTACATTTTTTTCTTCCCCCATTTACAGCCTATTTCCTCAAAAATGTTGAGAAGATTTAAGTGTCTAATATTTTCCAAGGCCATCTCATGATTCATCAGTTTATTGTTTGTTAAGTATCAGACTCAAGAAACTGACTTAGATGGGAATGTTGATCTGGATTTTCTCCTCTGATTTACTTCACAGATGACGGGAGAATGAATTAAAAGATTAAAAAGTCAACATTTTGCTGAGTCCTTTGAATAACAAAGAGGTCCTGTAAGAACCAAATGAGGCTAAATAGGCAATCCTTGTCCTATGATACAGCATGAAATATTAATAGAATTTGTCACAAGAGGGAGGGGGTGGGCTCGGTAGCTCATGCCTGTAATCCCAGAACTTTGGGAGGCCAAGGTGGACGGATCACCTGACGTTAGGAGTTCACAACCAGCCTGACAAACATGGAAAAACCCTGTCTCTACTAAAAATACAATATTGGCAGGGCGTGGTGGCGCATGCCTGTAATCGCAGCTACTCAGGAGGCCGAGGCAGGAGAATCGCTTGAACCTAGGAGGCAGAGGCTGCGGTGAACTGAGATCGCGCCATTGCACTCCAGCCTGGGCAATAAGAGTGAAACTCCATCTCAACAAAAAAAAAAAAAAAAAAAAAAAAAGGATTTGTGATCAAAGGGGCCTTGGACCTGTCACCTAATTTCACAGAAGAAGAAACTGAGCCCTAAAGAAGGGAAATGACTAACTCAGGATCACCAGTGACCAGGGGCAGAGCTGGGAGTAGAATTCAGGTCTCCTGAGATTCACCCTCTGGTGCTTTCTCTCCTGTCTTGCTTATTTTCATGTGTACCCTTTTTTAAAATCACACTTCCCTTTCCTGCTTTCCAGCCTTTTGATCACACTTCTACTTTCCTGCTTTTCAGCTTGAGTATGTCTACTTATGAGAAATACAGAGATCATTTAAGGAGCTGAGAATTTCCTTCTCACTTAGAGCTCCATCGAGGTCAGGACTCCTATTCACATGGGACAGATGAGAAAGAAAAAAGTTCAGAGGGGAGTTTCACTTGCCAGAGTCCACACAGCTACGGTTAGACCTCAGACCTCCTGAACAACAAAGCCGACGTCCGTCCCAACACATTAAAATAGGTGGGCTGGTACATTACATGAATGTACTGTTCTTTTGTTTAAAGAAGTGTATGGGAATCAGAATTTGGTCTAATTAAAGGCCATTGGGGTGGATTAATGAAGTACAAAAAGGGCCTCATTAAAATAAGCTGTCCTCTAAAAGGCAAGCCAATGGCAGTTACTTTTCCAAAGTGAACATCAGAAAGTGGTTCCTGTGTAATTTTCCAATCATTTAACTTAAAGATTCCTATCTATAGATACATGAGGGTCTGCATGTACTTTTGTGATGGCCTGAACCAAGGCTGACTTGAGCAAAAAGCTGCTCAAGGCCAGTGATCATGGTTTAAATTATGAAAGTAATATAAGCACATTACAGATCTTTGGAAAGTTCAGGAAGGAAAAAAAATGTACCCATGGTTCTACCATCCAGCCTGGTATTGTTATTATTTTGTACATTCCCTTTCTGTCTTTTTACCAGAAGTATCTTTACATAGTTTTAAATGGTCTTCCTCTAATTTTCGTAGCATACTATGACCTCGTATTACACTTTCCCCTGTGACAATAGATCATAAACATTTTTCTCATACATTTTGTCTTCATGAGCATCACATCTAATGGCTGCAAAAAGATCCATTTCATGGGGGTCCCATAAGGTGCTCATGATTTTCTAGAAGATTCATGAACATCATTCCAGGGGAGTCATATTGTCAAAGACAGCAATGGCATTTGTTTTAATTTCAAAAAGTAAAAAGTAGCTCAGTTTTTTATTTAAAGCATTGCCCCTTTAAAGCTGAGCAGCCTGAGAGCCTCTGGGTGGGTGTCATGTGGATACACACAGGGTTACTGGAGATAGTAAGCCAGTTCCTCAGTCCATACGCCGCTCAGCACAACACACTGGGGACTAACACCTAAGAAGTCTATTGGGCAGTTATAAATTCCACATGGATGCATGCTATAACATGGATGAACCTTAAAAACATTATGCTGGCCGGGCGCAGTGGCTCATGCCTGTAATCCCAGCACTTTGGGAGGCTGAGGCGGGCAGATCACCTGAGGTCAGGAGTTTGAGACCAGCTTGGCCAACATGGTGAAACCCCACTCTACAAAAAATACAAAAATTGGCCAGCCATAGTGGCAGGTGCCTGTAATCCCAGCTACTCCGGAGGCTGACGCAGGAGAACTGCTTGAACTCGGGAGGTGGAGGTTGCAGTGAGCTGAGATTGCACCACTGCACTCCAGCCTGGATGACAGAGTGAGACTCTGTCTAAAAAAGAAAAGAAAAGAAAAGAAATTTAGGGGACACATTCAAACAATAGCAAGGAACAAGTCGTTTACTGGGAATAATGATTATCCATACCCCAATTCCATTTCCAAATGTACTTGTAGAAAATTGTTTGCAAATGACAGCCTGAAATCTCTCTCATCTCTTTGTTTCGAAACAAAGTATAAAATGTCCAAAAATAAAACAGTTGCGATCCAAAGTTTGTGATTCATAAAGGGCAACGATTGGGTTTTCATGCTAATAAGTGAGATGTGACTCCTTCAAACTTCTTTGTTACGACATCAGCACATTACTCATCTGATGTGAAAAGAAATTTTTAATTAAAAAAGTTGATATTTTAAGCTAAAATGCAAAAATTCTAAACATTAGGCAATCACAATAGCTTTTGTCCATTTAACTGCCATAGCATGTAGTTACTTTTATTTTATTTTATTTTATTTTATTTTATTTTATTTTTTGAGACAGAGTCTTACTTTGTAGCCCAGGCTGTAGTGCAGTGGTTTGATCTTGGCTCACTGCAACCTCTACCTCCTGAGTTCAAATGATTCTTATACCTCAGCCTCCCGAGAAGCTGGGGTTACAGGCGTGTGCCACCATGCCCAGCTAATTTTTGTATTTTTAGTAGAGATGAGATTTCACCATGTTAGCCAGGCTGGTCTTGAACTCCTGACCTCAGGTGATCCACCCACCTTAGCCTCCCAAAGTGTTGGGATTACAGGCATGAACCTCCGGGCCCAGCTGCATGTAGTTACTTTTAATCTATACTGAATATAGGCTTGGTCCCTAAACTAACCATAATAAACAATTCCGTTTCAAAATGTAAATCACAAACTATATTTTGTCTTACATTATTGATTTAAAGTATGTGTCACATGTTAAACAGAAAGTTGAATTTTGTCTTAATAACATGAATATTATTGAAGATTATATTAAGTTAATATTTTTTGTAGAATTGTAATACTTTTTTAAACATAAAAAATTTCACAAAAAATTGTAAAACATGTATCAATGAGCTAATATTTATAATATTCTAAATATTTTTGAAGTGCCTATAACAATGCCTAGAACAGTGCTTGGTATGATGTAATAAGCATTACATGTGTCTGTTAAATAAAAAGAAAACAAAATTACAAAATATTTTAAAAACTACAAGTTTTATAAGTATATTTATATGCATGAATTGCTAAAGAACATTTGCATAGTAAAAAAATATACATTGGAAAATGCAGATTTATGTAATCATTCCCCCACTGTTGGCTATTCATGTTACTGCCAGTGTTTTTTAAAGGATTACTATGATGAACATTTTTCAAGCATAAAGAAGTTTCAGTAGTTTATGTTATTTTCTCAAGGTATCTTCACAGAATAGGGTAACCAGTGCAAAAGTTGTGATGACATGTATTACTTTCTATATTTGCAAAAGTTGTGATGACATGTATTACTTTCTATATGTGTCATAGTTGCTAATATTATCTTAGTGGCACTTAGCATAAGGAAAATATAGTGCTCCAACTCTGAGTCAGGCTCTGTTGCAAGAAGCTTTACCAAACTTATTGCTATGGTTGGAATATTTATTTCCTCTAAAACTTATGTTGGAATTTAATCCCCAACATGGTAATATTAAGGAGGGGATCTTTAAGAGGTGACTGGGTTATGAGGTCCCTGCTCTCATGAAGGGATTAGTTGATCAGTGGGCATGTGATGCCCTGTGCCACCTTGGGGCTCTGCAGAGTCCTCACCAGCAAGAAGGCCCTCACCAGATGTGGCCCCTTGACCTTGGACTTCTCAGCCTCCATGACTATAAGAAATAATTGTTTTTTTCTTTACAAATTACCCAGATTCAGGTATTCTGTTATAACCAACAGAAAACAGTCTGGGCACAGTAGCTCATGCCTATAATTCCAGCCCTTTGGGAGGCCAAGGTGGGCAGATCACCTGTGGCCAGGAGTTTGAGACCAGCCTGGCAAAACAGCCTCCTTACCAAAAATGCAAAAAGTAGCTGGGCATGGTGGCACATGCCTGTAATCCCAGATACTCAGCTGACTGAGCCACGAGAATTGCTTGAACCCAGAAAGGGGAAGTTGCAGTGAGCTGAGATGGCATTACTGCGCTCTAGTCTGGCTGACAGAGCAAGACAAGAAAAAAAAAAAAAAAAAAAAGGCAGTACAAAATGGACGAAGACACTTATCTTTATGGATCTTCACGATAGTTTTGTTGGGTAAGAGGTAGTATTATCACTCCTATTTTCTAGATGAATCAACTGAGACTCAAAGAGTTGAATCACAATGCCCTGATATCTAGGCGGGAACACTGAGTTTCAACTGCAAGTGCACCAAGTAGGAAAGACCGTCTTGTGGTAAATTTCTTTCTCTTGGCTAAAAGCGGGGGGTGATATGGGGTCAATTTGTTATTGTCACCTATAAGAGAGATGGAAAAA